>NW_028248130.1:0-168782 GCF_964263255.1 Lissotriton vulgaris | reverse complement strand
CAAACAAGTTTATTTTTAATCTTAAAGCTGTGCCATTCATGCGCATGTGCTTTTTAAGGATATATATATATATATAATATATATTACCTACTGGCGGTCGCCAGTAGGTAGGTATAGTTAGGATTTTTTTCAATGCAAAATCTCAAAATTCTATTGTGAATAACTTTGGCGTCGGTTGACGAATCTGCCTGAAACTTTCCTCAAATTTGCCTCGTCGAGCTCCGGTCTTTCCCTGAAAGTTTGGGGGGGATTCGTGAAGTGGGGGCCGAGATAAAAGGGGGGTCTTAAAACGTGTTTTCCCCATGTTAATTTCCATAGGGCGGTCGAACTCACTTTTAGCCTGAACGGCTGAATGGATTTCCACCAAACTTGGCAAAATTGTAGGGACTGGTAGCCCGATGTGCCTTTGCTATGTCTCAAGATATGTGCTCCAGTGGATTTTGAGTAATTTAGGTTCAAAAAATATATGTATCTATGGCAGCGCCCTGGTACGCGCACCGGGGAGCACACCGGGCGCGCCACGCGACTTGCGCACGGAAAGCTGATTGGCTCTCGGGTGTCTGCAAACATTCGAAACAGTCCGGAGCGGCCGCCATCTTGTGTCTCGGTAGGATCGAGACACAAGAGTTGGCCAAAACAAAGGGGGAAATGACCATAAGGGGGCTGGGTAGATCCCCCCTGACCCCCTAGGTTTGATGTGGGGGCTATAAAAGGGCCCCGCGGGGCAAAAAAAAAAAAAAAAATTCCGTTTTGCGCGGGGGGAGCGCACCAGGGAGCGTACCATGGGGAAAAAAGAATGACAGACTTTTCAAAAATTGTATGTTTATTAATTGTTCTTTTTTTAATTTTTTTTTATTAAGTACCAACATGTAGGTACCAATGCAGAGTCTAAAATGTAATATACACCGTCTCCTTTGTAGATATTTTGCATGTTGTTACAGAAGTTATTGTGGTATATGGAATTCATACCATAGTCTGTCAGGAAAGCAGAAACAATATGGAGGCAGGAGATGATAAAGAGATGTTAAATACACATTGGAGATAATATAGTGGGAGAAAGGAAGTAACTATGGGCAAACTTACTATGTAACACAAAAAAGTTGCACAGTATACTATAAGTCTCACTTTATATTATAAACATTTTGGAACTACTTGATGAATTACATATAAAAATGAATAATGTCTCGAACAATTTTTGATTATTAAATATAAATTTATTTTTCTGATTCTTTTTCAAAATTTAACAAAACTTCTAACAGTATATTATCTGGAATGTCCTCATTTTCATTCTGTGATTCTATTGATTCCACACACTGAACTAATTGATGGTCCAGAGACTCATCCATAAAATCAAAGTTATTATTCTCAGCAATTTTTTCTTCAGGGTTGTTGTCCAAAACAATTTCGAAAGAAATATTCTGTTCTCCTTCCATTTTGTTGCTGTAAATTGCATAAAAAATAAATATATCAGTAGAGATAGGGCACTGTTGGGTTTAAGTTCAGACAGGTACTTGTGAGTTTTTAACAGTGAAGTTATCTTTGGGCAGTGTATGGTTTCAGGCAGGAAGTAGAACTATTAAAAAGTGCCTGTGATGAAGCCTAAGTAAATTCATAATTATACCAGAGAAGCCTAACTCAATCCATAATTATAACAGAGAAGCCTATCTCAATCTCTAACTCTTACAGAGGGACAGTATATAACTATCTGAAAACGTTTTCCCAAATTAATTTAAAGTGCATAACATAGTTCTCCTTTCAAATTAACAACTTACCTATTTCAAAGTAGTTGAAGTTTTCTGTCAAAATTCTTTCCAAATGTACCTTAGGTAGTGTTAGTCAAAATGGCTGTGTTTCCCTCTTATTTTTCATATATATTCATGTACTTAACCAATCAAATGTCCGCACATAAAAGTACAAAATGTAAGTAACATTTTAATTGGTTGAAAATTCAAACAGTTTCATATGTGTTTTTGTCATGTAATTTACCTCAGGATATTTTGACAGGGCTACAGCCCAAATGGCTCAATGGAATACCACCAAATTTGGGTAAATGGTAGGGACTGCTATGTAGTAAGGCCTATTCTATATTTGGTGTAAGTGTCTCCAGTGGTTTTTATGTAAATTACTTTCCCACATTTTTTTGGGGAGCGCTTACCGGTGCGCGCCCCGGTACATGCACCGGGAGCGCTACGGGAGTCCGCCATTTTGTGTTTCTGTAGAATTGAGACACAAGATGGAGGACAAACAACGTTGGCAATGGGTAGAAGGGGGCACGGTAGACACTTCCTGACCCAATGGGTTTTCTGAGGGGGGTTTAGAAGGCCCATTTATGTCCCCCCCAAAAAACATTTTTAAATTTTCCATGGGGTGAGCGCCCGGTACGCACACCGGTGTCGTAATTGGCATGGCCGCGTTAGCGATTAGCTGAAACTACACGTTGTCCTCTTTAACTTGGCTGAATACGAGAACGCCATTTTGAATACTGCAGCGGCCATCTTAGATCATAAGCGGCCTCGTGGCCGGCGTGCCCTTTAGTCCATTGTCCGTTTCCCTGACCACTTCAGTCTGCCCAGCAACAGGCTATTTTTAGTACTGGTCAAGCTTGCACATGCGCAGTCCCAACTGACCAGTAAGCCTTTAGGAATGTGCGTCAAACTGACCAGCGGAGTTGTGCCCCCTCCAATGAGCTGGCGGTGTTCCAAAACATGACCATATATGTCTCTAAAATGTGTTCTCACTTGTGCCGCCTATCTTTTATTGCCCCAAAACTGTATATAAATCGGGGTCACACCGGTGTTCGGTGTGATACCTCTTGCATTACCGAAGGGTGCTGTTTGAGTGTACCACCACCCCATGGGGTCTTAATAAACTTGTTCTTTGCCTTTTACAGTTTCCGTGCCAACAGTTCTTGAGTGTAAGTGGGTTATCTTCGGAGCATGTAGGCCTTGGGAACCCTGATTACTTCAAATTGGCGACCACGAAGGGACTCATCGGCGACTCGGATGCCCGAAGGAGAGGTCGTGACGAAGGCTTGGAAACTCGCCATGGACGCGCGCTGCCACGAGTGACCCGAGTCTTGGCTGCCACGGTGGTTCTTCCTTTCCTTCCGATCTGACCTTCCAGGTGGCGCCGGTCTCCGACTGAGTTTTCGAGTGTCTGCGTTGCTGAGAAAGTGCAGTTTGGCTGATTTGGCTTACAAGACCTTGGCAGTTGGAATCTGGACATTTGAGAATTTGGGTAAGATTTGTGGTCGGTAAGGTAGTCTTTGGACGCTTACTGAAGTTCTATGATTTGTGATCGGTAAGGTAGTCCTCGGACGCTTACCGAAGTCCTACGATCTACGTTTTGATTTGAGTTAGCTAACATTGTGACTTTGTGATCTTTGAACTTATATGTGTAGTGCACTTCACATAGGCAGGCATGTAGAGATGTTTCTCTAACTTAGTTTTTTTCCTCTGAGCGGCACAGTTGTGTGAAGTACTGTAAGTGCCATTTTGTACGGTGTCACGCTTTCGTGATACTTTTTGAACATGCCTGTTTTCAGCACACTCCGAGGGATGTGCTGTCTTGGAGAGGGTACCACAATTAGGTTAGCGGAAGCACAGCCGGCTCCCCCAGAGGGAACACCAAATCGTGAGATGTACATCAAACTAGGCCTTCCCCCTATTATGTACAGCAAATTATGGCATAAGTATACAAAGGCCGATCCTGAATTGCAATGGCCTCTACATGGGTCGTTCGATTTACGAAAAGTACAGTTTGTGGAGCAATGTTTGTTCCAACGCAGGTCTAGACAAAACATGTTTGACTGTGTGCGAATGTGGGAGAAAGCGGTGCGCGAGCGAATGAAGCGTGAAGTTGCCTTGGCGGACAAAGAGCAGCGCAAGGCTGCTCGGGATAAGGCTTTACAGCTTGAGGAAAAGGAGGCTCAGGAGAAGAAAGAGAGGGAGGAACGGGAACGTAAATTGCAAACGACTGGTCAATTTCCTATTCGCCGACCGCTTTATCCTGTCCTTAATAATGACATTGATGATTTTTCATTGTTAGATCGGTCACCGCCTCCGTACGTTTCACCGACGGCACCAGCTGCAGATTCGGAGGACGATGGACAGGATAAGTCGGAACAGAAGGGGGTATCTGCTCTCAGGTTTACTGCGGAGAGGTCCGCACATTTACGTAGTTGGGCTCGTAAAGTGAATAAGAAGTGTGTCTCTCAGGATCAGTTGCTTGCGGAGAAAAGGGCGTGGTCGGATCTTGAATTAATGTATTTTTATCTAGTTTGGCAGATGAAGTTGTTGCCGCGTATCGTGAACTTTCAGACACGTTAGAACCTAAATCGTTGTCAGTGTATCGTGAGAATTTGGTTAAAGGTGTATTTGATCTTGCAGATGTTGACGACATAGTCACGCAACTGATCCGGCTACGAGACGAAACGACGAGATTGCGGGAGGAGCGGAAAAGGAGGCAAAAGGAGTCCGAATTGGAGAATAACGGGCAGATTAAGGAGTGTTCTCTCCGTGGTTCAGATAAGAGTTCTGCGTTGCATGTTATGCCTATGCGTGAAGCCGCGCCCTTGTATGTTCCACCTAAAGGGGAAGGTACAGATGATGATAAATTATCAAAAGATGCGAAAGAGTATTTTGTATAAAACTGGGTATACACGCCTTGGAATAGAGCAGATGTTATGGCATTGAAAAATTCTTTACCTGATCTTCGGAAAAATCCGGCGGCATTTTATGAAGGGGTGGAAGGGGCTATTTCGTCTTGTGTGATGACTCTTGTGGATATAGATTTGTTCTTTGGGCTAATTTTACCACCTGATATGTGGAGGCAAATTCGTACAAATAATGATGAAACAATATTGGGGGGCACATGGAAAGAAATAAATGCTGCCGATTTAGATAGGGAACCGGCATGTAAGCCTTGTCAGTTAATTCTTGATCTTCCGGCGGCTATCTTGATTAAATTAAAGACGCTTGTTCCCTCTAAAAAGATTGATTGGACCATGCTAACGTCGTGCAAGCAGAAACCCGATGAAACGGTCTCAGATTTCTTTACACGTTTTGAGGAGGCGTTCCATGATTACAGTGGTCAATCTTTAACAGACGATACGGGTCGGCATCTGTTTGTAGATAAGTATGTGGCTAATCTCCTACCGGAGATTGCAAAACGATTGAAGTCGAGTGAAAGTTCCTGGGCCACGGCGACCCCTGCGTCCTTGTTAACTATGGCTCAGTATTATGAGCGGCAGGAATTGGAGGCTAAAGAAAGTGTTGAGAAAAAGGCGAAGGAATTGAAAACGAAGGTGATGTTGGCGCAGGTTCGGGGAACACAGGGTAGAGGGAATGATAGAGGTAGACGGGGTGGAGGAAATACGTCGTATGGTCGTACGGACATTGCGGAGGATCAGTGTGCTTATTGTAAGGAGTTTGGGCATTGGGCCGAAGATTGTCCGGTACTTCGTGAGCAGCGTAGTCAGCGTAGTCGAGGAGGTGGTAGGTCGAGAGGAGGTTATACAGGAGTGAGAGGTGGCGGTAGTGATCGTGGAAGGGTTGAGGAGAGGGGCCGTGGCCAGGATGAACGAAACACGTTTGATAGACGGAATCAATATCAGATTTCGGAGGGTGAAAATGTGGAGCATCAGGATTATGTTCATGCATAGGACTGCGTAGGATGGGGTAAGGAATCAGTTGAAGTGCCGGTAGATCAGCAGGGTCCATATGTAACAGCGGGTATTCTGGGTTCTACTGATCAATTTCTAGTCGACACAGGAGCTACACGAAGCGCTTTGTCGAAAAACTTGGTTCCGAGGGCTCCCCTGTCTGGTGAAATGATTACATGTGTAGGGTTCGATGGCACACCCTCCCCCAGCCCATTGTCAAAGCCCCTTGCACTATGTCTTGACAAATATTTCAGTTTTGGTCAATTCTTGTTATCGCCCCATACACCAGATAATATCTTGGGTATTGATTTGCTTAAATATTTTCGAGAGTGCGGGTTATCCTGAATGACAATTATCCTGACCCCGATAGGTGTTACACCATCTTAGATGTTCCAGCTTTGGACTCTCTACCGCATACGTTATGGGCGACCTCAGATACGGATGTGGGAGAGATGCGTATTCCACCAATACACATTACTGTTAAGGAGGGGGCTCCTCTACCACGAGTGCCACAGTATAAGATCTCGAGAGAAGGTGAAATTGCGTTGACACATATTGTTCAGGATTTAATTTCTGCAGGGGTTGTGGAGGAGGTCCCTTATAATGTTTGCAACAGTCCTATTCTTCCGATTCTTAAGAAAGATACTGACGACAAAGTCTATCGCTTTATTATTGACTTGCGAGAGATCAACAAAATTGTCATTCCTCAATACCCGGTGGTGTCTGATATTACGACCTTGCTTACATTGGTCCCACCCATGGCCACTACGTTTAGCGGTTTAGCGTAATTGATTTAAAGAATGCGTTCTTTTCAATCCCTGTTCATCCTGATAGCAGATACCTGTTTGGCTTTACGCTAAATAATAAATCGCATAGATTTTGTCGTGTTCCCCAAGGTTATACTGAAAGTCCTAGCATCTACAGCCAGGCTTTGAAAAGGCAGTTGGATTCCTTTAAATTGCAGTCTGGCGTTGCTCTCATCCAGTACGTGGATGACCTTCTGCTTGCTGCTGACTCTTATGCACAATGTGAACAAAGTACACTTGCGTTGCTTTCCTTTTTGGCACAGATCAATCATAAGGTTTCGAAGAAAAAGCTTCAATACTGTAGACCTCAGGTGACCTACCTCGGTCATCTGTTGTCTAAGGAGGGGCGTGCATTAACATCTGATCAAATTCAAGCAATTTTAGACACACCAGTCCCCCGCACGCAGAGAGATGTACGTGCCTTCATAGGGTTGACGTCTTTCTGTAGACAATGGATCATGGGGTTTTCACATATCATAAAACCTTTGCTAGCGCTACTGTCCAAAGCTACACCAATGCCCCTTGAGTGGACAGATGAATGTCAGAAGGCTTTTGAACAGTTGAGGCAGGCCCTTTGTTCCGCACCCGTGTTAGGCACACCAGACTACACAAAACTTTTCACATTGTACGTGCACGAGAATGATGGGTGCGCGTTGTCAGTGTTAGTGCAATTACACGGGGATAAGCAGAGACCATGTGCATACTTCTCTGCCATTCTGGATCCTGTAGCACGAGGGTTGCCTGGGTGTTTTCGAGCGGTAGCAGCAACAGCAGTGGCCATACGACAGAGTGAGGGAATAGTGTTATCACACAAACTGTTGGTGTTAGTTCCTCACGCAGTAGATGCCCTGCTAAACCAAACAAAGACCCAATACCTTACGAGTGCACGGCTAACAGGATATGAGCTGACACTTTTGGCGCCACATATTACACTGATAAGATGCGCTACTTTGAACCCTGCCACTTTATTGCCCTATCCGGCCGAGGAGGGTCAGGAAGAAAAACATCATGATTGTGTTTTCCTGACCGAGGAACAGACAAAGGGTCGTGTCGACTTACAGGATGTCCCACTTCCAGATGTGGATGGGGAACTGTGGGTTGATGGATCGTGTGTAAGGCTGCCAGATGGTACGACTTCCGCAGCCTATGCGATCACGACACTTAAGACAGTGGTAGAAACAGCTAGGATACCACAAAAGTCTGCTCAGGCAGCAGAGCTGATAGCCTTAACAAGAGCCTGCGAATTGAGTACTGGTCTATGTGTGAACATATACACGGACAGCCGGTACGCCTTCGGAGTGGCACATGACTTTGGGCTACTCTGGAGAGAACGTGGGTTTTTGACATCACATGGAGAGCACATTATGCACGGAGAGCTAGTGCGTGATCTCCTAAATGCGCTGCTTGGCCCAAAGAAAGTAGCGATAGTGAAGTGCAGTGCCCACAAAAAGATCACGGATAAAGTGGGCCAAGGAAATGCCTTTGCAGCCAGCATAGCAAGACAAACGGCTATGTCCCGAACTAGCTCCCCCATGTACGTGATACAATCGCAGGCTGAGCGATGGAGTGATGCTAGAGCAGAAATATTGGATATTCAAAAATCAGCTACTGAATCTGAACTTGCGGCATGGGCAGCAGATGGGGTACTAGATGACGAGGGTTGTTGGAGAAGCAAAGACATGGAGAAGTGGAAATTGCCTGCGGCCTACTTGCAGGCGATGGTCCAGATGACACATGGACTGGCGCATGTCGGAGCTCTTGCAATCACTCGGCTTTTAACACGAGTTTGGGAACATCCTGAGATTGCTAATACTGCGAAGAGAGTAGTGCAGACCTGCCTGGTTTGTTTACAGCACAATCCCGGAAAGGGGACCCATACTCTGAAAGGAGGGTTCGTTCCACCTTCTGCTCCATTTGAGGTACTCCAAATGGATTACATCCAACTAGAGCGCTGCAACAACCTGAAGTACGTCCTAGTGGTGGTATGTGCTTTTAGCAAATGGGTTGAGGCCTTCCCCACGAAAGACAATACAGCTTTGACAACAGCTAAGGTGTTGCTTAAGGAATTCTTTCCTCGCTTTGGAGTTTGTAAATTTCTGTGGAGCGATAATGGGCCTCATTTTGTCGGAAAGATTGTGGAATATGTACTGAAGGGGTTAGGGATTCAGCAGAAGTTCCACGCTGTATTCCACCCTCAGTCAGCAGGTCTGGTCGAGCGGTACAATGCTACGTTGAAGCTTAAACTGGCCAAAATTGTGGCGTCTACATCGTTGAAGTGGCCAGACGCTTTGCCGCTAGCACTACTCTCTCTTAGATCAGTACCCCATTCACGAACTGGCCTTACACCCTACGAGGTGGTGTTTGGGCGCCCCATGAATATCTGGGGGGTGCCAAAGCTGCGATTAATACATGATGTGCCTTGTGTTATGATGAACGATTATTTGGCACGATTAACAAATGATTTGCTTTCTATTCATCAACAGGTTCGAGAAGCGCTTCTGACAACTCTACAGGAGAGGGCCATGATCTCCGCCCTGGTGACCACGTGATGATTCGGTCGTTTGAGAGAGCAAGCAGTCTGGAGCCCAGGTGGAAGGGCCCCGAACAGGTCCTCCTTGCAACCCGAACCGCTGTACGAGTGACCAACAGAAAGCGGTGGGTGCATTCGACACACTGCCGCCGTGTCTCTCCGGATCTGGTGACTCCTGCTGTGCTGACTGACTACAAAGAGATCTTGGAGAAGGAAAAGAGCCCAGCTGTGACGTCGGCCGAAGTAGAGGAAGCCTTCCCGGACCACGCTGTTGCCGGACGAGAGCGCTACAACTTGCGCCCTCGATAAGAAGATTTTTGTTTTTATGACTGGTTGGTTACCGCTCCAGGTTTGTGAAACGGAAACCGGGAATTCCAAGGGGGGGGGGTCAGTTCTGCCAGTGTAGCGACACCCGTCTTGGCCCGGAGAAGAAAACAACGGCTACCTCGGAGTTCAGCACCGCATTTTTCCTTTTTTTTAGGTATACACGCACGTGTATCTGAGACTTTGTGAACAATTTGTGCTATTTGAGATTTTGCACGAACATTTCTGAACTATGGCATCAACGACATCACGAGATAAAAAAGTATTGGGTGCCTTTCTTTTTGTCCTGACTATTGTGGTGATAGCTGTTATAACCTGGGTAGTCGAACTTGTGGTGCCTGTACGTGAACATTTGCTGCCGACTACCCCAGCTCCGTCTGAACATTTTCATTTTACATTACCCTTTCATGAAGAACGACATAGGCAAACGTATCTAAATAACAGCTTCATTCAGATTCTTCACCACACACATAACATGACCAATACCTCAAATTGTTGGGTGTGTGAGATGTTGCCAGGACACCAAAAGAGAGGGGGCACCCCACTTATTCCACTCCCGTTTTCACATAATGGATCATGCAACGCCTGGTACACCCTCCTCTTTACTTTGAGATGGCCAACCAAAGGGGGGGTGCTTTTCCGTTTGAATAAAGTATGTTCCCATGACAAGGATGGGTTTCCACGGGCTGAGGGTACTCGATTTGAATGGGAAGAGTACAGGCCCGATAACGTGTCTGCCCCACGTGTGTACAGCAACCAGAGGAATATTAATGTATCCAGCGCACATGTCATTAATGTCATTGCCACAAAAGCCGATTTATGTATCAGAAAAAAGGGTTCGATTGCAGTGGGGAAAAGCGAATGTAATACTACTCTCACTTTTGATAGCCCGAATGGCATCTCATTTGTTGCATCACGGAATACGTATTTTATTTGTGGAACGAAGGGTTACCATCAGCTTCCATTGGGGTGGTTGGGCACGTGCTACGTATCGTTTGTGTTACCTCCTGTATTCATTGCCCCACCAATGTATCACAATGATTACACTTTATACCACGATTTCGTCTTGAATAGGGTTAAGCGAACTGTTGTTCTGGATGACATCGACCAGACCGACACTGCTTTGCAACAGTATGTGGACTTTAATTTGGGACTATTCTCCTTTGTGGGGGCTGCACTGAACAGCCGGCAAATAAGACGACTGACACGTGTTGTTGAGGCTGTAGCGAATGACACTGCCATTGCCCTGGGAAACATCACCGAGGAACTACAGATTTCTAGAATCGTTATGCTCCAAAACAGGATGGTGTTGGACGTAGTTTTGGCTGATCGTGGGGGGGCATGTAGAATTATCGGAAGCAGCTGTTGTGTATACATTCCAGACAATTCTCCATCTGTTTATGATGCGATATCTAAGCTCCACAAGATCGCAGCTGAGATACATCCGGACAATGGAACTTGGACACTTTCAGGATGGTTCTGGTCCATGCTTGCTACCTGGGGCTGGAAACTGTTGACAATTCTATGTATAATCGTGGGAGCAATGTGTTTTATATGCCTATGTATTCAATGTGGCCCAGCCTTATGTTCTATGTGCCTATCAGTTTGCGTACCATCACGACGAGCTCTTGCCCATGACAAAGTGATGCTTCATAAAGAGGTAACTCAAATAATGTTAATTGACATCGAGGACGAACATCCTGATTATGTTCACTATGAGGTAGATTCAGCTAAACGCTAAAAGGGTCGTCTGTCGTAATTGGCATGGCCGCGTTAGCGATTAGCTGAGACTACACGTTGTCCTCTTTAACTTGGCTGAATACGAGAACGCCATTTTGAATAGTGCAGCGGCCATCTTAGATCATAAGCGGCCTCGTGGCCGGCGTGCCCTTTAGTCCATTGTCCGTTTCCCTGACCACTTCAGTCTGCCCAGCAACAGGCTATTTTTAGTAATTTCTAATTTTTCTAATTTCTAGGTTTGGTAAAGCGCAACAGCTACCCCAGCAATGGGGTGTCCCGGCGCTAAGAGACAAACTAACTCTTACAGAATGGGAAGGGGAGGATGAGGGCCCTAGAGAGCGGGGAAGAGGTGGGTCTTGATGGCTTTGCGAAAGGCCGGGAGACAATCTATGGAGCGAATACTTAGGGGGAGACCGTTCCATAGCTTGGGCCCCAGGACGCTAAAGGAGCGGCCACCAGTGCGGCTGAATCTGATTCTGGGGACTGTCAGGAGGAGTTGGTTAGAGGAGCGAAGGTCGCGACTGGTCAAGCTTGCACATGCGCAGTCCCAACTGACCAGTAAGCCTTTAGGAATGTGCGTCAAACTGACCAGCGGAGTTGTGCCCCCTCCAATGAGCTGGCTGTGTTCCAAAACATGACCATATATGTCTCTAAAATGTGTTCTCACTTGTGCCGCCTATCTTTTATTGCCCCAAAACTGTATATAAATCGGGGTCACACCGGTGTTCGGTGTGATACCTCTTGCATTACCGAAGGGTGCTGTTTGAGTGTACCACCACCCCATGGGGTCTTAATAAACTTGTTCTTTGCCTTTTACAGTTTCTGTGCCAACAGTTCTTGAGTGTAAGTGGGTTATCTTCGGAGCATGTAGGCCTTGGGAACCCTGATTACTTCACCGGGAAGCGTACCGGGGAGCGTACTTTGGTGAAAAATAGTGAAAAAAGTTGTAAGAAAATCATTATGAGTGATCAGAGGTAGGGTAGCCCTGAAAAGAGCTTTTGGGTTCTGTGGCTGATTTAAGTACCTACAAGTAGGTTCCAATGCACAGTCTTAAATTCAGGAGGAATATTCTATTCCCCTCATCTGAGAAGTGCACACCATCTCCTCTGTAGATGTCTTGCATGTTGTAACGCAAGTTATTGTTGTATATTGAACCCATTCCATACTCTCTCATGTAAGCAGAAACAGATTTATTCACATGTTTCCGTGCTTTCTCAAATTGTGGACAAAATTGGTTGGACCAGTTCCATTTCTGTCTTTGGAATATATTGGAATATACCAAGGCAGTTTGTGGAAAAAGTGTCATCAATTGATCAAAGGTGTCCTTTAAAAGCATTTCCAGACCAACCCCAGTCATAGTGCCCAAGTCATTTCCACAATAGTGCACTATTAAAAGGTCAGGGTTTGGCAGATGCAAAAAGGTTTTCACCAATGGTATCAATTGGTGACATCTCAATCCTCTCTGGCCAATCCACTTGATTTCCGCATTTGATAAATCAAGGTTGTGAAAATTTCTGCTAGCTGCATACCTTTGAGCCCCCCCCCCCGGTTTTCCCGGACAGCAAGGAGAAACATGGCGGCAGCAGGCTGACTGCCGCAGTGCTCCGCTCTGACCCTTCCATGAGTGCCACGGCTTTCGCTCGTTTTTCTTCGCTCCAGTTCGCTAGCATGCCATTTTTGTAAAGAAGAGTTGCGGTGTAACTTTTGAGGAGAACGAGATAATTTTTCATCCGTTTACCTGTGCACTCTGTCGACGAGGCTCTTTTCATCGCACGGCTCCGGCTCCGCCTCGATATTTGTGGATGTTGGCGTGGAGGCGGAGATCTCCGAGGCTGACGGCAGGAAACGCCCAGTGAGAGAGCAGAGGGCGCCGAAGCTGCTGCGCTGGAGTCAGGCCGCCCTGGAGCTCCGGAAGGCTAGACACATACGCAGTCTCCGTAAGGACTCCCAAACGAGCAAAAGCAGTGAGAGTTTGTCTGCTTCCAGCGTTAGCATTAACTTTGTATCAAGCCTCCGAGAAACGGGAGCTGATGCCAGATTGCCTATAAGCGGATGGCTTGAAGAGGACGTGGCCGATAGTACAACTGAGGTAAAGGGGAAGCAAGGTGGGAGTGAGTTGAAAGTTTTTGAATTTTCCCCTTCGCATATGAAAGCAGCTGAGACCGCAGAAGAAAGTCAAAACCAAAGTAAGGGTTCAACTAAAGGCCAGGCAAAGGTGAAGTGTCCTCGCAGAAGGAAGGGCAAAGCTGGGGAGCCGTCTTCAGTGGAGAAGTTTTCAAGAAAAGCTTCAGCAGCCTCAGCAGCTTTAGTGGGCTCCGGTTCTGGGGTGCCCTCTCAAGTCTTCACTCAATTACCTTCTGACTCGAATTCAGAAAAAACATCTTCGTATCTCTCGGTAGAGGTGAAGGCAAAGAGGGGAAGAAAGTGCAGTAAGGCGGCCAACCCCCCCCCCCCAGCACCTACCTCAAAAATTACTCCATTGCTGCGTTCTTTCTTTAAAGTGATCCCGCAGGTGCTAGAAATAGGTCAAGATCGCCTGTTGAAGGATAGTAATCCCATTGAGCCATTTACTGAGAACAGTGTAATGGCATCGCTGGAGCAAGACCTCCCTAGCGGATCAGCGGGGCAGTCTCTGGTTGCTGACTCTGACGCTCCACTGCACCTCATTGTTAGGGTAGGGAGGGTCTATTAGTTCCATCAGTCCCGGACTTATTTAGTAGTCATGTGGAAGCTTCAGGATCAGTTTATGAAGATGATACACCGGGGACTATATTAGCTCAAGTCGCAGCTTTGTATCCCTCACCCTCCCCAGATGAAAACAGGGGCAAAGACTGTCTAACAACAACAGATCTGGAGAATACTAAGGACAGTGTGGAAACGGACGCGCTATTACCTCCTGGGTCTCTTTTGGCCCCTAGCTCCGCTGATGGTGTTTTTCTTAGCCCTGAGGAAAGCGGAGCTTTTGATCCTAGCTCCACTCCCATTTCTGTTGCTTCATTGCAGCAGATGTTTGCAGCACTATCAGCCGAGATTAAGCGAGGCTTCGAGGAATCTTTCTCCAATCAAAGAGACTTAAGAAGCTTTTGCGAGTCCCTGGACGAAAAGATCGTTGGCCTCTCAGCAAGAACTCAAGCCTTAGAAGAGACTGTGGGGCAAATCTCTATGCGTGCTGAAAGCGTTCAGGACGACATACTGAAGCTAAAGAGAGAAGATACGGCCTTATCAGAGAGAATGGAGGTTGTGGAGAATAATGCCAGACGATGTAATATCCGCATCCTAAATGTCCCGGAAGGGAACGAAGGAACAGACATTAGGGGTTTACTATCTCGCTGCTAAAAGAGTCTCTCAACCTGCAACACTCCAATGAGGATCTCGCAATGGATATACAGCGCATCCACAGGGATCCATTTAGGCGTAACCCGCAGAGAACTAAGCTGAGGAAAATCCTTGTGAATTTCCATACATATACTCTTAAAGAACAAATCTTGAACCTTGCCTTAAAACAAAAATCTTTAGCAGGCAAGGGATTCAATTTTCAGGTACGCTCGGACCTATCCAGATTCACTCTTCATAAACAGTGGGAGCTGGGTAGGAGAATGAATGCTTTTCGAAGGCTGGGTGCCACGGTGCAGATGGGTTTCCCTGCATCCCTTAAAATAATGCATGACAACAAAATGCACAATATACGATCGGTTCAGGCTGCAGATGAGCTGTTATTGTCTTTGGGTAATAGGAAGGGGAAGGGGCCAGCAGACTAGGATAAGTAAGCGGCTTATTTTGCATGGCAAAACGGGATAATCCATTTCTGCAAGATTTATAATTCCCCCCCCCCCTGCATCTCCTATTGCAACTGGCTTAGAGCTAGGAGGCTGTGGAGGAGTAATATATAAAAATTTGGTCAACCTCTAGCTAAGGTTTTAAGGATGAAATAACAAATCACATGCACAAAAAAAAAGAAAAGAAAAAAAGGCGGCGAACAAGAACACAAAAAAATAAATATTAGAGGCACTTATGGGGGGGTTCGGGTAGAGTAGGGGCACTTCCGGAACTTCCGGATAGTGAGTACAAGGGTTTCTCATGGGAGGGGGGGAGGTTTGGGGGGTCACTGGGGGGTGAAGGGATGGAATAAAAAGGGAAAAAATACTTATTCTCAATTGAGCTCCAATCAAAGTTTATTAGGGAGTTAACTTCTATTTGGCAGACAGACAGGGTATCGTATAATTTGGCAGCATTTTCTATTATCATCTACTCCCAGGGCTATGAGAAAGCTTAGGATTTTCTCCTGGAATGTAAATGGTCTCCGCACCAAACCTCGAGCTAATAAAATTCTGCAGTACCTACGGGACGTAGATGCGGGAATAATTATACTCCAGGAGACACATTTAATTGAGGGTGAAATGCTTGAGCTAGTCAAGAAGAATAGGTGGTTGGACACATCAGTCTCCACCTCCCAATCGCTGAACATAAGGGGTGTGTCTATCCTGTTCAAAAAACCCATGAACATCATACAGCAAAAGGCGGACACTGGTGGGAGATGGGCCATTGCAGCGTTCGAGATAGGTGGCACAGCCTTAACATTAGTCAGCTATCATGGGCCGAATCGTGATGACCCTACGGTACTAGAATCTTTATTTTTACATCTCTTACAAATCCCAGAGCCAGTTATAATACTGGCGACTTTAACATCGTTTTGAATCCTTTATTGGACAAGTCCCCAACAAGTAGACAGCAGGCTCTTTCAAAATCTAGAAACTGTTTATGAACCAATACGGCTACGTTGATATTTGGAGGGTTAGAGCAGGGCAGAGGCAGGGATTTTTGTTCAGAAATCTTAAATATCGACATCGGTCGAGGATAGATTTTATCCTAGTTAGCCGTGCCCTGGTTGACTCTGTTAAGAATGTAGGCTATGTCCCTTTGCATCTCTCTGATCATTCAGCCATGACGCTGGAACTTGAGTGGGGGGATAAGCTTCCCATTAGGATGTGGTCTTTTGATAGATCTCTCCTTACCTCTTCGGAGGATATAGAGTTCATACAATTAGAAGCACGGGAATTCTTTATAACTAATACTGGTTCAGCACCATTTGGCGTTGTTTGGGACTCCTTTAAATAATGTACATTAAGAGGAATGATAAAGAATAGGACTGTATACAGAAGAAGGCAGTGTATGGAAGAGGTGTCCTCTATCGAAGCGAGCATGACAGCACCCCAGACAGACATCGATAACTGTAGGGTTGACGATAATCATGATTTATCCCTGAAACACGCAAAACTGGTAGATTTGAAAAAAAAAATAGTCTTCTGTTCTAGATAAGCGCATTTTACAGAGATGGGAGGCGAGCAAACTATCTCATTTTCAATACGGGGAGGGGGCTGGTAGGCTGCTGGCATAGAAAGTAAAATCCGATCAGGTACGAAATCGTATTGACTCGGTTACAACAAACAGAGGCACCTTAACAAAAGATGTTGACATTAGGGAAACCTTTAAGGATTTCTTCCAGGCAATATATCAGGAGGACCTTAGTGTTACATCCGAAAGCATTACGAGCTGGCTGGAGGATAATATCTCTCTACCATCTCTGTCGGTTGAACAGAGTAATTTCTTTAACAAGGAAATAACTAAGACAGAGGTAGAGGAGGCCATACGGGGAGCTAAGGGAGGTAAGGCTGCAGGAACTGACGGCTTACCGTCTGAAATTTACAAAAACTTGCTACTAGAGGTGTCTCCCGTCCTGGCGACTCTGTTTAACCAGATACTGAGGGAAGGTGAGGCCCCTCCTGCCTCCTGGGATAACGCCTCCATAACACTTATCTTGAAGCCAGGAAAGCCCTCATCCGACTGTGGCTCGTATCGGCCAATATCAATTTTAAACGCCGACTACAAGATTTTTGCGACAATATTGGCCAAAAGGCTGGGTCAGGTAGCCCCGGATATACTGCATCCCAATCAAAAAGGCTTTGTAAAGGGGAGGCAGTTATATGAGCTCACTTATGATCTTGTAGGCGCAATAGATGTGGCAACAAAGGAAGCTTTGCCCCTCTCGGTGCTTATGTTGGACGCCACCAAGGCCTTTGACAGGGTGAATTGGTTACACCTGTCGGAGGCCTTGTTGAAATTCAATGTGGGGGATAAGTTCTGTAGAGCAATAAATCTTCTCTACAGAAGCCCTTCTGCCTCAATTTTGATCAATGGGGGCCTAACCGAGTCATTGGGGGTAACGAAGGGTACGTGACAGGGTTCTCCCCTGTCTCCCCTGTTATTCGACTTATACATTGAGCCATTCGCACAGAAATTAAGAGAAAACACACTAATTAAACCTTTTGTTTATTGCGATTGGGTCAAAAAAGTGGCACTTTACGCAGATGATATTATGATTTTTTCACCAGACATTAATACAGCGTTCCCAGCGGTTATAGATTTAGTCCTGGAATTTGGAAGGGTTTCAGGATATGAGGTGAACGCCTCCAAAACTGAGTCAATGTCATGGAATGTTAACTTAAATACCCACAGAGAAACATCAAGGGTTAACTTGCGGTACCTGGGGATTAATATAGATAAAGATATAAATTTGATAGCCTCCTCAAACTTTGCTAAAGTAGCAGTGCAGTGCCTAAAACTGATGAGAGCTTGGGCACACCTCCCTCTTACCATTTTGGGGAAGGTAAATCTTGTAAAAATGTCTATACTGCCAAAGGTTTCTTTTTTATTGAATTCAATTCCGTTGTTTTTTGACCCTAAATTAATTTCAAAGCTGCAGAGCGAGATTTCTTCATTCATTTGGAATAACAAGAATCCAAGAATTGCTTGGAAAAAGATAAGGCGTCGCAGGGAGAAGGGTGGGTTGGCGGGCCCAGTCCTCCAGGTTTACGCATTGGGCATTTCAATTATCACATGCAAGAATGCTTTTGAAAACACCTACTGAGACAGGCGTGGGCCTTATGTTCTCCACCTTGCTGAGCTGTGAGGGAGTTGGGCAGGGCAGTTTCTTGTTTAAATTCGGAGACCCTAAATTAAAAAAAATAATAAAGATGAAGGTACTACAGGGGATGGCCAATACCTGGTATAGAATGAGGCACTTGATCAAACTAGGCTATCACTCAAGTAGAGCTCCACTATGGGATTTACCTGCGCCCCCAGCCTGGGCGGAAGATGCACTAGCATTACCACTTAAAGAGGCTGGAATTGTATCCTGGGGCGACTTGTTCATTGACGGATCTTTATTTCCATGGAAGTACTTGGTCAACAAAGTTGGACCGAGACTCTCAAGATTCAAATATATACAAATCTTAGGCATTTCGTATACAGCCTTCGCGGAACAGCAGCTTACCTATAGGGGGAGGGAGCGAATTAGAGACGTGTCTGGTAGACAAACCCCCTGTAAAGAAGGAGATCTCGCTTTGGTACAACATGATTTTAGAGGAAGCAGATGGTAAATTTTGTCTCCCAACGCTATTGTGGGCTGAGTATATGCCAGGAAAAGACCTGGAAGAACTTTGGACAACTTTATGTAGGGTGTTGTGGGACTTGGTTAAACCTGCCTGGCTCCGAAGGAACCATCTATTTACAATGCATAGGGCCTACTATTCCCCGCAGAGGTTGTTAAAATGTTCCCTGACAGGTCCGGTCTCTTGCCCAAGATGTGGATTGGAGGCAGAGTCCGATATTCATATGTTCTTTGAATGTCCGCAAATTACCTCCTTCTGGGATTCCATAAGCAACAAACTGTCCTCTGTCTTCACTCTCAATGAACAGACAAGTCAGCGCCGTATCCTCATCCTGCTTCAACATTCTTCGCATGCTCAGAAAAACATTTCGCTGGGTCCCCACCGAAACAAGGAAAACAGTCACCCATGCTCTAGTCACGAGCCGACCTGACTACGGAAACACCCTCTACGCAGGTACTACCGCTAAACTCCAGAAGAAACTCCAACGAATCCAAAACGCCTCAGCCAGGATCATATTAGACATCCCGATCAACGAACACATCTCCGGTCACCTGAAAGACCTCCACTGGCTACCCGTCAATAAGAGAATCACTTTCCGACTGCTAACTCACGCACACAAATCACTCTACGACATCGGACCAGAATGCCTCATCTCACGACTGTCCTTCTACACCCCCTCCCGCCAACTACGTTCTTCCAACCAAGCCCTCGCCACTGTACCTCGCATCAACAGGACCACCATGGGAGGCAGATCCTTCTCATACCTGGCTGCTAAAACATGGAACTCACTCCCCGCCTACCTTCGCCTCACCCAGAACAACCTAGCATTCAGAAAACAACTTAAAACGTGGATATTTGACAAATAATCCTCCTCCCCTTTCTAAGCGCCTTGAGACCCTATGGGTAGGTAGTGCGCTATATAAATTCTCTGACTTGACTTGACTTGACTCCTCGATACTGGATTTCCACATCTCCATAGATTTGGGCCTAGTCATCTTTGGTCTGAGCGGGAAGTCCCGCAGTGCTGCCTCTAACCTGGTGTTCTATTCCATTCTGGCGGCTCGCAGGGAAATGTGCAGACATTGGAAGGACGCCCTGCCGCCCACTTTTTATGAATGGCGTTCTTCAATCCTCCAGAACTCAAAACTCGATCTGGCAAGGGGAGGGAATCAGGGAAAGAGAGCCTTTTGGAATCAGCTGGAGTGGTCAATTTGAGCTTGTTTTTTTTTTCCCCCAGGTCCAATGATTAATGCAGACATGGTTCACCTTCTGGTTCTGCTGCTGCAAGTAGCGGTGCTTTTGGGGCCCGGGTACCTCGGGCACTATTGATCAACAAAATAGCCCATATGTCAGAGTTTCATGGCTTGCCAGCAGTTACTGTTGGGATTTGGTCGCCATCCTCCCTACGCTATCCCTGGCAGCTGATGCTGAGACAGTACAGAGGCACAGCCTGATTTTCTGCTCTGTGGCAGTTTTTGTTTTGATAGATTGGAGCCATGTACGCAAATGAGGATATAAAAAAAAAATACCTTTGAGCCCAGTGGATGTAGCTATGTCCAATAATCCACACAGAATACATGATGAGAGAAGGTTCTGGTGCAGTGAGATGAAGTGTGGGAATGAAATGGCAGTTGGAACAGTAGGAGTTTACAAAAAATAATGTGGAGTTTCCCTGCTCTTGAATCACAAGCAATGATTGGTGGATTCAGATAGTTGAAAACTGAAAGTTAGGGTGCATGGTTGTTTTGTGTGAAAGAAGCAATTTGAATGGTTAAGAAAAAGTCACTAAAAGCAATAATGCCCTGGATAAGCTGGTGTATTGAGAGGTCAAACATCCTTGCTGACTTAATTTGCAACATTGTAGAATAAACTTTTGAACCTGAGAGTTCAGTTAGGAGGGAGTTTCTATGGTAACAGATAGAAAGGTCTGAGAGGGGGAAGGGTGTTGGTTTGAAAAAAGTGAGGGAATAGTTTTGATTGGTTGAAATGAGGCATATGCGTGTAGAATTAGAGGTTTTCTCTGCCAGTCTTGGTTTCAGTGTATTGAGTGCACACCTTTTGTTCTGCTAAAGAAAAATTGGTGTGTGTGTCTGACACTGTTCTCAATCTCCCAAAGCATTTGTAAAGGTAAGTAATGATTCATTTAATTTAGATAGAGACTTGTTTGCTCTATGGAGAAGATTTGGAAGCAGATAGTGAAGTTTCAGTAGTAAAATTGAATGCTTGTACATAGGACTTGTGCTGTGTTTGTGAAAAGTTATTTAAAAAACGATTTTGGGGTAAATGGATGGCTTATATTTTTTAGAAGAAATTAATAGTGTTTGCCTCATTAAATAAATATATTTGAACCTTTTAGAATGATGTCACTTGCATTACCTCAGATTTGGAAGCAGATTGAGATTGTTTCTTATTGGTTTGTGGCATGTTTTTTGGAAATGCTTGCTATGAACATTTGCAAGATAGGGGATTTGTATTTTGTGAAACAGTGAGGTTTCAGTAGTGAAATTGAATGCTTGTACATAGGTCCTGCGCTGTGTTTCTAAAATGTTATTCAAAAAACAATTTTGGGGGCAAATCAATGGTATTTACATTTGGACCTTATTTATGATTGCCTTGTGCCGCCGGTGCGTCACTTTTAACATGGGGAAAAAATGACGCACCGGTGGCGCAAGGCCTTCATAAATAAGGCCCTGAGTTTCTTGTGTCTTGAAACATAAAAAAAAAATGAATATACTTTACAATATAGGATTCATTTTTAGAAAAAAATAGCTTTCTTATCTATAGACATTTGCTAATAAATAACCTTAAAAATTCTCTAAAAAACACATAGGTATGAGGCCCTATATAAAGTTAGGAATTAGCAGTTAAAAAACCTATGAAATTTACTGAAAAAACCATAGGTTTCACACCAGTTATAGTTAGGAATTAGCATTTTAAAAACCTATGAAATTCACTGAAAAAACCATAGGTTTCACACCAGTTATAGTTAGGAATTAGCATTTAAAAAACCTATTAAATTCACTGAATCAGACCCTTCAATCAATCAATCAATAAGTCAATTTATAAAGTGCACTACACACCCGCGAGGGTCTCAAGGCGCTGGGGGAAGGGTGGCTGCAGCTAGTGGTCAAAGAGCCAGGTCTTGAGTAGTCTCCTGAAGGTCTCCTGAAGGTCTGAACGTCTCCTGTCTGTTGTAGGAAGAGAGGAAGGGAGTTCCATGTCTTGGCGGCGCAGTGGGAGAAGGACCTACCCCCGGAGGTGGTCCTGTGGATGTGTGGGACGGTGGCCAGTGAAAGGTCGGCGGAGCGGAGTCTCCCGTTGGGTACGTAGAATGATAGTCGGTTGTTGAGGTATTCTGGGCCGGTGTTGTGGAGTGCCTTGTGTGCGTGGGTCAGGAGTTTGAAGGTGATTCTTCTGTCGATGGGGAGCCAGTGCAGGTCTTTCAGGTGGGGGTAATGTGGTCTTGGCGGGGGGACGTCGAAGATCAGGCGTTCAGAGGCGTTCTGGATTCTTTTAAGTCTGCTGATGAGCTTGGACGGAGTTCCAGCTTAGAGGGCATTGCAGTAGTCAAGTCTGCTGCTGATGAGGTTGTGGGTGACGGTTTTTCGTTTGTCTGTAGGGATCCATCTGTAGATCTTGCAGAGATTGTGGCAGGTGTAGAAGCAGGTTGAAGAGACTGCATTGATTTGGTTGGTCATGGTGAGTTTCGAGTCGAGGATGACTACCAGGTTGCGTGCGCGGTTGGTCGGTGGAGTAGTGGTCCCCAGGGATGTGGGCCACCAGGAGTCATCCCAGGCTGAGGGGTTGGGTCCGAGGATGAGGATCTCCATCTTGTACGTGTTAAGTTTAAGCTGGCTTTCTTCCATCCAGTCGGCGACAGCCTTCATACCGCGGTGGAGGTTGGCTTTGGCGGTGAGGGGGTCGTTGGTGAGGGAGACGATCAGCTGGGTGTCATTGGCATAGGAGATTATGATGAGGTTGTGAAGTCTGGCGATGCATGTGAGTGGAGCCATGTAGATGTTGAAGAGCATCGGGCTGAGGGATGATCCTTGCGGGACACCGTAGATGGTCTTGGTGATTTCGGAGTGGAACGAGGGGAGGCGGACTCTTTGGGTTCTGTCGGAGAGGAAGGAGGTGATCCAGTCCAGGGCCTTGTTGCGGATCCCTGTGTCATAGAGGCGTGTGCGTAATGTGTGGTGGCAGACAGTGTCAAAGGAGGAGGAGAGGTCCGGGAGGATGAGGGCTGCTGTCTCGCCGTTGCCGAGTAGGATTCTGATGTCGTCTGTGGCGGCAATGAGGGCGGTCTCGGTGCTGTGGTTCTTACGGAAGCTTGACTGGGAGGGGTCGCGGATGTCGTTGTCTTCCAAGTAGCGGGTGAGCTGGGTGTTGACGATCTTTTCGATGACCTTAGCCAGGAACGGAAGTAGGGAGATGGGCCGGTCGCCCGGGTCCACCTTGGGTTTCTTCAGTAGGGCGTTGATCTCGGCGTGTTTCCAGCTCTCAGGGAAAGTTGCGGTCTTGAATGAGAGGTTGATGATGTTACACAGGTGGGGTGTGATGGAGATGTCAGCCTTGTTGACAATGTGGCAGGGAAGAGTGTCGGAAGGGGCGCTTGAGTGGATGGTGCTCTCGGTTTTGATGGTGTCCTCGGTGGTTACACTGGTCCATGTGGTGAGGCGGTCGTGGTCGGCGGGTATCGGTGGGTCGGGTGTGGTGGGGTTGGCGGGTTTCGTCCGAGGATTGAAGCTGTCGTGGATGTTGGTGATCTTGCAGTGGAGGAAGGCAGGGAGGGCGTCGATGAGGGCTTGTGACGGTGGTATGTCGTTGGTGCAGGAGCTGGGGTTTGAGAGTTCCTTCACTATGTTGAAGAGCTCCTTGCTATTGTGTGCGTTGTTGTCGAGGCGGTCCTTGAAGGAGGCCTTCTTGGTGGTCCTGATGAGCTGGTGGTGGTTGCGGATGGCGTCTTTGAGGGCTGCGTGGCTGTCGGGCGTTTTCTCGTCATGCCAGGTTTTTTCCAGTCTCCGACAGGTGCGTTTGGAGGCTAGGAGCTCTGGGGTGAACCAGCTGGCTCTCTGACTGGTATCTCTGTGGGTGTGTTGTCTCGTTGGTGCTAGGGTGTTGGCGCAATCGTCCATCCAGAGTCTGAGGGTGTGGGCCCCCTCCTCGGGGTTGGTGGGGTTGGTCGGGGGTGAGTGCGATGTGTGTTTGTAGTAGATCCTTGGTAATTTTGCCCCAGCGACGTCTAGGGGTTTGTGGGGTGCGGTGATGTGAGACGGGTTTCCGGAAGGTGAAGTGGACGCAGTGGTGGTCCGTCCAGGTGAGTTCGGAGGCGTGGCTGAAGGCAACGTGGGGACTGGAGGAGAAGATGGCATCGAGCATGTGGCCGGCGATGTGGGTAGGTGTTGTGATGATCTGTGTCAGTCCGAGGGTGGTGAGGTTGTCGATCAGGGTGGAGGAGTTGCTGTCGTTGTTGTTATCCAGGTGGTAGTTCAGGTCGCCGTGGAGGATGTAGTCGGTGGAAATCAGTGCGTGCGTGTTGATGAAGTCGGCTATGGAGTTGCAGAATTGGGGGCGGGTCCTGGTGGTCTGTAGACGAGGGTGCCTCTTAGGGTGGTCTTTGGGTCCGTGTGGATCTGGAAGTGCATGTGTTCAGCGGTGTTGAGGGTGTCGAAGGGGTTAGTAGAGATCCTGATGGTGCTCTTGTGGATGATAGCGATTCCTCTGCCGACTCCATTGGTACGGTCTCTGCAGGTGATCTTGTATCCATCAGGGATGGCCACTGCGATGTCTGGGTCGGAGGCTTCATTCATCCAGGTCTCGGTCAGGAAGGCAATGTCTGGTGATGTGGAGCCGAGCTGGTCCCAGAGCTCGATGGCGTGTTTGCGTGCGAAGCTGGTTTTGAGCAGGATGCATCGGAGCTCGTTGTGTTCCATCGCAGCGGGTGTTTTGGCGTCTTTGGGCAGGAGAAGCTGCAGTTCCGGCAGGTGAAGGGTCCGTGGGTGCGCTTAGGGGTGGCCTTGCGGCAGCTGGGTGGTCGTCCGTTGTTGAGTGCGATGAGGGAGTTAGCATCGTACCGGATGCTGGCTACCTGGATGGTGCCCGGTCCAGGGGTCTTGGCGCTGGGCGCGGTCCAGGCGCGGACGGGCGCAGACGGGCTTGCCTTAGGCGCGCCTTCGGCGAGCTAGTGGCGCGCCAGCTGCGCGGCCTCACAGCGGCCACCATGAATGCAGGAGTGGGGAGGAAGGCTCAGCTGGGAGGCGGGAGGGGCTGAGAGGTCGACGAAGGAGCAGCAGGGGGGTGGGGCCGCAGGGGAGGCAGAGGCGGGAACTCAGGAGGAAGTGCAGGGCGCGAGGGAGGGGGGGCGGGGTACAGAAACAAAAAGGGGGCTGGGGCCATGGGCATAGCAGGCAGAGGGCGGCGAACCCAAGCAGGAAACCAGGAGAAAACAGCGCAGGTAAGTCAGGAGACAAAGTCAGCGGTGGAGCTGCAGCGGGAGGGGAGCGACCTACCGGAGGGTCAAGGGTCAAGGGTCACTCTCTTTACCTCGCAGCATCCGCCTTAAATGCAGTAGTAGGGAGGAAGGCTCAGCTGGGAGGCGGGAGGGGCTGAGAGGTCGGTGAATGAGCAGCAGGGGAGCGGGGCCGCAGGGGAGGTGGCGGCGGGAACTCGGGAGGAAGCGCGGGCGCGACAGAGGGGGGGCGGGGTCCAGAAATGAAAAGGGTGCTGGGGCCACGGGCAAGCAGGCAGAGGGCGGCGAACTCAAGCAGGAAACCACGAAAAAACAGCACAGGCAAGTCAGGAGGCAAAGTCAGCGGTGGAGCTGCAGCGGGAGGGGAGCGACCTACCGGAGGGTCAAGGATTGGTGCTGACCTGTGTAGGCCTTATAATATGTGAGGGCATTCATAGACTGGAATTTTCTGAAACATGTTTGTGCTTTATCATATTGAACACTAATGGCAAAATCTGCATCAAGCTACAGTTTTGTCATAGATCAGTCCAGAGACAGTCTTGGTGGACCAACTATTATGGCGTTAGAGTCCCAAATTCAGATCTTTTGTTAATTTTCACATATCTGCACTCCTTTCGGCACTTCAAGATTCATCATGTTTCTCTGACTCAGCCTCTAATTAGGTTCTCACCTTTCAAACACCCAGCTGGGCCAAGTTAAATATTTTCTGGCCAGGATTAAATGCCCTTCCACACAGTAAATGCCAATTTGCTGTGCAGGAGTGTTGGGACATGTAGCCTGTTATAAATCAGACCCTTAAAGGATTGGTGCTGACCTGTGTAGGCCTTATAATATGTGTGGGCATTCATAGACTGGGATTATCTGAAACATGTTTGTGCTTCACCATGTTGAACACTAATGACTAAATCTGCACCAAGCTACAGTTTCGTCATAGATCAGTCCAGAGACAGGTTTGATGGACCAATTATTATGGTGTTAGAGTCCCAAATTCAGATCGGATGTTAATTTTTACATATCTGCACTCCTTTCGGCACTGCAAGATTCACCATGTTTCTCTGACACAGCCTCTAATTAGGTTCTCAACTTTCAAGCACCCAGCTGGGCCAAATTAATAACTTTGCTGGCCAGGATTAAATGCCTCCCCACACAGTAAATGCCAATATACTGTGCAGGAGTGTTGGGGCAAGGGTGGTGTGGTTGTGTCTCACCCTAGTACTGGGCGGAGCTGCTATCTTCTTAACTAATTCTTATCTGCTATTTCTGCAACCCAAATTTCAGCCCGGAAGACCCATTGTTTCTTCGGTTCAGGGACTGATGGAACATGTCTCAAGGTGTCTTGACTTTTTTCTGGCAAACTTGGTAACTAAACTATCTTCCTACGTGAAGGACACCAAGGATTTTTTACCTAAAATCCAAAATGTACAATGGCAATCTGACTATTTACTTGTTGTCCTTGACATAACAAGTCTCTACACTTGTATCGAACATTCAAAAGGAATAGAAGCAGTAACTGTATATTAGAAAAAAAGACAGTTAAGATATGCACAACATAACTGCATGTTAATTGAGTTTCTGCATTTTTGTTTAAATAACAACATTTTCCTTTTTGAAGATAATTATTTCAAACAAGTGTCTGGTACGGCGATGGGCACCTGCTTCGCTCCCAGCTATGCGATGTTGTTCGTTGGCTGGTGGGAGGAGCAGGTGTCCAGAACCTACAGGGACGACATATCTAGTGGCTCAGTGGTAAAATCGCATCGATACATCGATGATTTATTTATCATTTGGCATGGTACGGAGGAGACTGCACGTCACTATATCGCACACCTGAATGAAAACGATCACAACTTGCATTTCACGGGAACAATTAGTCCAACTTATGTGGATTACTTGGACCTGAGAGTACAGGTTGTTGGGGGCAAGATCGAAACATCATTATATCGAAAAGCCACTGCTGGCAATTCGATATTATATGCAACCAGCAGTCACCCCCCCAAACTAGTGCAAAGTATCCCTTATGGGGAATTGCTTAGACTCAGGAGGAACTGCACATGCGATTGTGACTTTGATAAGGCAGCCACCGAAAGTATAGGCAGATTCATTGTAAGAGGTTACAACCCCACTACCCTGAACAAAACGCTTTGCAAAGTGAGAGCCATGACCAGGGATAGTTTGCTTCAACAAAGTAGGGGCAAAAAAACTGATGGAGGGAAATTTCGACTAATCACCCCATATTCAGCGGAAGCTAATCACCTAAAACAAATGCTGAGGAAAAACTGGCATATTTTAAAGGCAGATAATGTCATAGGTGAGGATGTCCCCGATTATCCACTGGTCACATTCAAAAAGGCTAGGTCCATCCGGGACCAATTGGTACGGAGCCACCTAGAAAAGATACTGCCTAAAACTAACACCTTGAGAAGTAAGAAAGGCTTTTTCCCCTGCCATAAGTGTAAAGCATGCTGTAACAGCAAAAGGGTGCTTACATATACCATTCAAGACACTGGCATGGTCAGGAAAATCAGCAAGTTTATTACTTGCAGCACACCATATGTGGTGTACTGTCTTGTCTGCCCATGTGGGCTGCAATATATAGGCAGCACAGTGAACCCATTTAAAATCTGAATTTTAGAGCACATGAGGGCGATAGACAAGGTGGACCAAGCCTATCCGGTCGCGAGACACTTTGCAGAAAAACATCAAAGTGACCGGAACCAGTTATTGTGCTACGGATTAGATTTAGTTCCTGAAAATATCAGAGGAGGGGATAGGCTAAAGAAACTTCGTAGACTAGAATCAAGGTATATTATTGACCTTCATACCAAAACACCTTGGGATATGAACAGTGGCGAAGACCTGATGGTCCATATTGGGACATAAATGAATGTTAACCCCTTTTGTGCTGCGCAAATTTTGCTGCGGTGCTGAACGTTCCATTGGGCCTATGGAACGGTTCCATCATAAGCACAGGCCAACCGACGCTCATGACGGAACCGTTCCGTCATGAGCATGGAAGGGGTTAACAGCACATGATGAATTTGCAAGGATGACATTTTGATGCCTCTAACTGTATATATGTATATAATTGTATATATGTATATAGAAACGTGGGTCTCAGACTTATTCTGGATGAATTACCTCTTTTCTTTTGGGTTTATGATTGATTTATGACTCCTTGAAAGATGAAATTTGATTTGGAGTCATGAGAAATACCTTGGTGTGTCCGCTAACCGTAAAACATGAACTTGATTAAAGAATTGAAAAAATGAGAAAATTAGAAAATGCAGTATGAAACTGATACATGACAAAACAGTATATAATTGTACAAAATGTATATAAATTAGGAAGTGTTATTGGTTGATTTAATTTGATAAAAAGACCTGAATAACATCTAAGGAAGTATAATGGCTGATACACGGCTCAATTTTGTTTTGTTTGTAAAACAAGTAATAGAATTCGATCTAAAACACAAAAATTGTACATGTGAGGTGGTTATAAATTATGTACACATCAAGCTCGAATTTGCTTGTGTAATGAGTGGTCTACATGTATATTCACATCATAACATGTATAGAAGGTGATTACATCGTTGTTAATAACACACCACTCTAAGATGGCGCTGGTAAATGTCAGCTAGGCAGTAGTCCTTCCTTGATTGTGAGGATATTGTTTAAAAACATGCCGATGTTTGGTGGCTACCTACATCGAGAAAGGCTGTGTGCCGAAACGCGAGGGCGTCTGTCTTGTCTGTTGAAATAAAGCAACCTTGGAAATGGCAACCCCGTGAGTGTGGGTAATTCTTTACAGCACGGAGAATTTGAGCACAATATATATATATATATATATTACCTACTCGCGGTTGCCAGTAGGTAATTATAGTTAGGATTATTTTCAATACAAAATCTCAACATTCTATTGTGAATAACTTTGGCTCCGATTGAGGAATCTGCCTGAAAATTTCCTCAAATTTGCCTTGTGGCGCCCCGGTCCTTCCCTTAAAGGTTGGGGGGGATTTGTCAAGCGGGGGCCGAGATAAAAGGGGGGTCCCAAAATGTGTTTTCCCCATGTTAATTTCCATAGGGCGGTCGACCCCACTTTTAGCGCTAACGGCTGAATGGATTTCCACCAAACTTGGCAAAATTGTAGGGATTGGTAGCCCGATGTGCCTTTTCTATGTCTCAAGATATGTGCTCCAGTGGCACGCTACGCGAGTTCGCGCGTGGAGAGCTGATTGGCTCTCGGGTGTCTGTCAACATTCCAAACAGTCCGGAGCGGCGGCCATCTTGTGTCTCGGTAGGATCGAGACACAAGAGGTGGCAAAAACAAAGGGGGAAATTACCATAAGGGGGCAGAGTAGAACACCCCCCTGACCCCCTAGGTTTGATGTGGGGGCTATAAAAGGACCCCGCGGGGCAAAAAAATATATATTTTTTTTATTTGCGCGGGGGGAGTGCCCGGTACGCGCACCGCAGAGCGTACCGGGGAGCGTTCCATGGGGAAAAAAGAATGATAGAGTTTTTAAAAAATGTAGCCTTTTTTTATAATTTGGAGGTAGTTCTAAAAAGAACTGTTTTTTTCTACTTTTTGTTGTTTAATAATTTTTTTATGTTTTTTGAACATTTTGTACTTTTTTTGGCTTTTATGAACTATTTTATATTTTTTTTGTTATTTTTAGGGGAGAAACAAAAAACAGGGAATTCTAAAGGGCTCAACAGGAGCAAAAAAAAAAGCAGAAAAAATGAATGTTTCCTTGGGCACTTGTGGTTTTCCCAAGCACGGTTAAGAATTCTGATGCATTGTTCTCCATAGCATATTGTTTGTCCACAAAAAATACAAACCATTTTAAAATTGGAAAAGTTTGTTTGTATAGTGGAGCTCATCTCCCTAACTTCCGGTCCCGATGGAGTGGAAACATTAGTTTGGGAGGTGCTGGCAGAAGATTTGACAGGGTTTCTGGCCAGTTCCCTGACCTCTGCCCTAACATAGTTATTTGGATGCTTTCGTACCATATGTCTGATCATCGTGTGGTTGCCGAAGGAGTATTTTTTGTTGGGATTCCCCCTTGACAGCTCCTGATGACATATTAAGCAGGTTGGAGCATTTACTTTTTTTTTGTCGTTGGGGATTGAAAAAAGCGCATCAGATGCTTACGTTGCGCGATCGTATTCGCTCGAGTGCTTCCGGGTGTACTTACGCCGTGCGTATCACGCGGACGTGGCTACGCGATACGTCACAATCATGTTTTCGTTTGCGACATTGGCGCTAACGGGACGCTTCCCGGTTCGCGCACCGGGGCGCTTGAAAACACTGCGCTTTCCGGGGCGCTCACCGGGGCACGCACCGGGAGCGCTCCAGGGCAAAAAATAAAATAAACAATATACATTTAAATTTTTTTTTAAATAGAAATATAATATAGGATTCATTTTCTAAAATATTACATTTCATAGCTATAGACATTTGCTATTTAAAAAGCTTTGAAATTCACTGAAAAAAACATAGGTTTGGGACCTTATATATAGTTAGGAATTAGCATTTAAAAAACCAATGAAATTCACTGAAAAAAACATAGGTTTCAGACCAGTTATAGTTAGGAATTAGCATTTAAAAAACCTTTGAAATTCACTGAAAAAACCATAGGTTTCACACCAGTTATAGTTAGGAATTAGCATTTAAAAAACCTATTAAATTCACTGAAAAAACCATAGCTTTCACACCAGTTATAGTTAGCTGGAAATTTTACTGACATAAAAACATTGAAATTCCCATGTTACAGTTAGTTGGACTCACTATAACTTGCACGCCTGCAATGCACTGCTGATGACGTCACATAATATATCACTCATGACATGGTCCGTGACATCACTCATGACATCACTGATGACATCTCAAATGACATCACTGATAACATCACTGATGACCAGTGAATGTGGTTTGCTTCAATAATTAAATAAGTATTACATACAAAGGAATCTGCATTGAAGACTGGGTGAATGTATAAATGACTAGATGAACAATTTAGTAACACTTGAATTGACTGTGTAAGTCAATTTAAAGTATCTCACTAAATATAAGAAATAGTGATTTAACTGTGTGAATATCTCTAACGCTCTGTCTCTTGTTGTGTAAACTATTGCATACGTTTAATACTAGCTATGTAAACTTTATATTATTTATTAATTAGTTAAGTGAGTATTTGTATGGGATAGTAAATGTGTGTGTGGTTGGGTGGGAGGTGTGTGTGACTGTTCAAAGATGTGTAAATAGAAGATTTAGTAGATCTATGAGGTTAAGACTGCATGTGGAAACAGTTGTTTGGGTGAGTGAGACTCTTTCTGGGTGTGTTGATAATTAAATACATTTATCAATGATACATGTCCAAGAGAGTAGAAATATAAACGCAGTGTATGTGACAGTTGTTCTACATAAATAAGTATACATAACAGTCAGACATTGTCCAAGTGACTGTATGAAAAACTGTATACTTGTAATACACACTAAGTATGAGTTAGTATCTAAATGAATAAATAAAGTGGGGTTTGTAAGCGTGTGTAGCTGAGTAAATGTAAGTATGATGAATTATTTGCAAAAGTGAGTAGGATGACTATATAAATCAATAAAATGTATGCTGCTTGGTAATGTCAACGTAAGTCTATAAGCATATTTAATAGTGTTATACTGATCTTTATCAGCATGTATGAGTAAATGTATACGTAAGTGTTTAGATGTGTGTGTAGATCTATAAAGCAGTGAGTTGGTTTTTAGAAAGTTATGTTGGTGTGTCATTCTTTTAAAGATGGTACTCTATATCTTTTATTGAGTGATGAAAAGGTATACAAGTATATAATCAGGTGTATCATATTGTCACATGTATGATGTCATCAGTGATGTCATCAGTGATATCATTTAAAATGTCATCAGTGATATCACTGACTATGTCACGAATAATGTAATATGTGAAATCATCAGCAGTGGATTGTGGGCACGCCAGTTAAAGTTAGTACAAATAACTTTAATGGAGGAATTTCAATGGTTTTGTATGAGTGAAACGTCCAGCTAACTATAACACCCCTGAAACCTATGGTTTTTTCAGTGAATTTCTAAGATTTTTTAAATGCTAATTCCTAACTATAACATATCTGAAACCTATGGTCTTTTCAGTGCATTTAAAAAGTTTTTTAAATGCTAATTATTATAATGTTTATTAGGCATAACTGTTTTTTTCTATTTTTTTTAAATTATCATCCCATTCTCAACCCAGTAAAAACTGCAAATATCATCACTATTCAGTTGATTCCTTCCGCCAACAAAATCGCCACAAACAGAACCACATCTAACATTTTGAGCAACAAGCCAAATCTGCAATGCTACCTAAAAAACACAGGTGATAGCTCCACTTATCACTAACAAATTACCATCAACATTTAACTGGTGTAAGGAGGTTGACTATGTTCTGTGTGAATTACATCCAACTCACACCTAGATTTAAAGACGAATATGTGATAGAGGTACTAATTATGAACCTCTGACACTTAACAAAATCACAACACCCAGCGCCACCACCACTAAAACCACCCTTCCTGAACCCTTTGCCCCTATTATCTCAGAGGCAGAGCAAAACAGGACAACAAACCTTCCCAAAATATTATATCTCCTCAACGTCACACTAGCTGAATGTTCATAGATGTGGCAAACAACTATGTATAAGGGAGGGAACTTGCACATCAACAATCATTTACACACTCCAAAGACCACAGGTGATATGCTATACACAACTCACTATACAAACCAAAAACTTTTTCGTTTGTAGATATAGTATTGATACGTGTAGTGTACTGCACAGTGGACACAACCATATTATCTCAGACACTGGGGAATATCTTGGTCATGTAGCTGTGTTGTCCCCCCCCTTGAAGCAGAAGCGGAGTGGGCTGGTCCAACGTATGCAGCTCCAGCATAAGAGTATAAATACATGGGTTACGCCTGGGGCGTGGTTCACTTGTGCAAAGACAAAAGACTCTGCCACAGTGAAGGTCCTCACTCTGCCACGTGGCTGCCGCCATGAGGACGTGCCTCCGCGATCCTGACCCATTGCGAATTCAGCGCCACAGCACAGCAGACTTATGTCTATATCGACTACTGCCTTCGATCTACACTGCGGACAGCAGGGTTCAGAACTTGATTTCAGATTTTGATCTACACTACGGACAGCATGAAATTCAGCCTTGCTTTTTTTAATGCAGAAACAATTGTACCATATGTCTTCAGATTTTGTTAAAGGATGTGACAAATAGCATTCCTCATTGTCTGTCCTGACTACTGCCTTCGATCTACACTGCCGACAGCAGGGTTCACAAGTTGAATTCAGCTTTGGATCTACACTACGGACAGCATTGAAGTTAGCCTTGCTTTATTTAATGCAGAGACAATTGTACTGTATGTCTTCATATTTTGAAAAAAGGATGTGACAAAAAGTATTCTTTGATGTCTGTGCTGACAACTGCCTTCGATCTACACTGCGGACAGCAGGGTTCAGAATTTGAATTCAGATTTGGATATACACTACGGACAGCATTGAATGTAGCCTTGCTTTATTTAATGCAGAGACAATTGTACTATATGTCTTCAGATTTTGTTAAAGGATGTGACAAAAACATACCTCAATGTCTGTGCCGACTACTGCCTTCGATCTACATTGTGAGAGCTCACGATTCAGGTGGAATGGCAATTGCACATGACGCATTCCAGTAGGCAAGAGACATTGTACCAGTGCCACCCGCCCAAACCACGAATACTCTCAGGGTGCGCACATGCTGACTTCCTCAGATACCACCAACTCACTGCACCGCAAGTCATCTCCACATGCCTTATTAAGCAAGAATTCACTAGGCAAAAACATTGCTCCCAGTGCGGCCTACCCGGACCTCGCATCATTGCAGGTTAGGTACACGCTCAGTGCCAAAGGTACTACTAACTCAGTGCACCATAAGTCATCGCCACATGGCCGTATTCAGGCAGAATTCAACAGACAAAACACATTGGTCTGAATGCAGCCCGCCCTGGACCACGCATTTTCGCACGGTACGTACAAGCTCAGCGCCAAAGATACTACTAACTCAGTGCACCATAAATCATCGCAAAGAAGAGTGAACAGTTTTATGTCAGCAATGAGGCATACTATCACTTTTAAATCAAATTGATGCAGAATTCAATAGACAAAAGACATTAGTCCAAGTACTGTGCCCCCCGACCACACATCATCGCAGGGTATGTACACGCTAAGCGCCAAAGGTACTACTAACTCAGTGCACCATAAATCATCACCTCATAGCCTTATTAAGGCAGAATTCAGTCAGCAAAAGATATTGCTACCAGTGCGGCTTGGCCGGAGCACACATCGTTGCAGGCTCCACAGAACCTTGTTGATTCAGGTGCCACTAACTCAATGCACCACTTATCATCGCTGGTTGCAGACACGCTAAATTACCTCTATTGTGCAGCTCTACTCAACGCCACGAGGCCGTGGGCTCTTGCTAACCGCTGCCTCCTGCCTTCATTGAGGTCATCAGAGCTCACAATTAAATCTCTTGATCGATTATTTGCAGAGTGCAGGACCAAACTACGTATAATGTGCCTCAAACCTACACAATATCCCTTTAGTATCCTTCCATCAAGAACTTCTTTCATATCAGTTATAGGTTTAGTTCAATAACAAAATTCACCCTGCAAGTTCAAAGGAACACTGAATAACAGTCTACACTGCGGACAGCACAGGACACAATTTGAACTACATATTTCAACAATTCATTCCATATATGTTTTGTCTTTTATTTGAATCATGATTACAGATGATGCAGTCCAGTAGGCAACAGACAATGCTTCCAGTGCAGCTCATTTGGACCATGCATCATCACAGGGTGAGTACATGCTGAGCACCAGAAGTACCACTAACTTAGTACACCATAAATAATCGCCACGTGGCCTTATTAAGCCAAAATTCAGTAGGCAAAATACATTGTTACCAGTGCAGTCTGCCTGGACCACCCATCATCGCCGGCTCTACACAAACCGCCCCTACATCAGTGCACCACAACTCACGAACCCTTTACGATAGAATCTTCCGTGTATTATTTCACATGTAGTGCTCCTACCTTTGTACAGCAGAAGTCATAAACCGTTTATGATGGAATATCTGTGTATGAAATCATGATTACTATTGTACTTGTTACCAACAGCAACGTAATAAAATGGAGTCGAGTGCATGTGCCTGTACCCACTTCAACTATCTATCTGTGTCTGTGTATTCATTATGTTGGTAAAATGCAGCCCCAGGGCCCTACCACATTATATTGTGCGTATGCAACCATTTTACGTCTGGCAGTAACAGAAACTTTGGTTATATAACTTTCTCTCGCTCATTCTACAAATACGATCGTAGAAACTGAATCATTACAATACTGCAAGCAAAGTGTATAGTAAATTTATAAGTGTGTGTGATTGCTTGAGGTTTTTTTTGTAGCATATTAATATAGCGCAAAGTCGACCCAAAACTATTTCAGCGGTTTACATGAGCACCAAATTTACAGTACATTTTCAGGCACACGTAGATTATGTGATTTGTCTACAATAACAGGATGCTGACGCGACTCCGAGGCTCAACCAGTGATTTCCAGCACCAAGTTCAACAGTATACCCTAAGACCACATAAGTATATATATTAGCTGCCCTTCATGTGCCAAAAACTGCAACCTAAAGCTTTCATAGCCCTGTATTGCTAGAGCTACAACACTACACTGAATGTACAACAAACATTCATATTCACAGAAATGCGTCATGTCCACCATCTGTTATGTGTGAAACTATGGAAGAATATAGGGTCACTGATACCCCGTACTTTCCATGTTGTGGGATTTCCCAGACAGTGACACATTTGCATTTAGGATCCGGATGACAGCATAACTACAACACAAACATCCAAATCACTTGATTTCTCAAATAGCTTACAACGGAGCCACTCCCATAGCTCCAGAGGCATTGTTAACAACCTCGCGCAGCACTGGCATAAGTCAGGCCAGCCCACTCTTGTTACGCTTACAGGAAATCACAACAATGTTACATAGCCCAGATTTGTATTCCAGTGATCTGCTAGTTACAGGTCTAGTTTTCAGAACGGCACACACACACATCCTAATGGCTGGTATACGCCCCCACCTCACCCATCCAGCACAGGCGTCACAAGACACGTGACCCTCCCAATAAAAAAGACCGGGTGCATGTGCTCTACAACATTTTAGAGTAGCTCCCATCGCAAGCGCTGTGATGACCCGTCCTGGTAGTTCATACACCTCATGTAGGCCCTGACCACCGAGCACGGGGGCCCACCACTACGCGTATGGCCTCTTTGGTCACTGAGTTAGTGGTACCCAAAGGACTGAGCGGCTGAGCAACCTGCAATGATGATGGGTGCACAAGAATGTCCTTAGCCATAGAGATATCAAGACTCAGCACCAAATGTGAGACTTCTTGTTGGCAGAGCGGGACTGCATGAAGTAAGGTGAGCAGTGATGCCTGGGTACGCACCAGAGGGAGTAGATGCGATACAGCAGACTGGATACAAAAGGGTGATGCAGCGATTTAGGTGAACGCAGTCCTACATACCCTATCTTATTGCATTTGTATTTTTTTCCAATAGCAGGATCGTTTTTATAGTCGGTCAAATGTCCGTCGCTCCCACATGAGCAGCGACGTACATGAGGATTTATTTTTTTATACTATTTACCCTTAAATTTGCCATCTTATTTTGACAACCTTTCCTTTCTCAATTCATTTAGGACTTGTGCCTTCGGTGCTGTGCGTAGTACAGCTCGTGCCTATGATGTAGTGCACAGCACTGCTCACGCAGTGCAAGACATTTTCTATGTGAAAAAACTGGAATATGAACCTAACATACAAATCGCACATGCTCATGCGTGTTGGTTTCCTTCCGTGCTAAAACCAAAGGCCTTTGCGTGCAATTTATTCTAAAAGACTGCACGCAATTGGCCAGAGGCGGGCGCATTGCTCTGTCCATGGCCTATTGGTATCTATTACGTGCTTGCTGCATGTAATAGACTCCAATAGCACATGAGGTTTCAATTATCAAGCCCAGACATGGGGGTGATTATTGAAACCACGTGTATAGCTAGGCACCACTTGTTTTCTATAACCAGATGGAAAACATTACTACTCTTCTAAATGTTCATAAATCGAAGCCCGTTAAACAAGTTGGAACCATACAAATGGTTGTATTTTTAATGGGGGAGGGAAGGTGTGTGAAAGGGCGATGTTATTCTACTCCACATTAAGATAGTGGCAATTACCAATAATAACATTGTTCTTCTACTATCTTTTTGATGTGGAGCTTCAGGGTACACTATGTCCTGGCACGTGGTGGAAGACACACCGGTGACATAAAGGTGAGCTGCGAATATTTTTTTCAGAGTCACTCACTCTCTCTCTTCCTCTCTCTTTTGATGAACAAATGTTGCACAATCTTATCTTCCTTTTTATCTAACAGGTTGTGTTTCACAAATTGGCGTCTCCCCTCCAACACCTCCAAAGCTCAACGTTTGAGGAATCTTGGATGATGCGTGGCCATCGTTACAATGCCTAAGAAGGTTACTTCGACACGTGGTGGACCGTCTTTGAAACACGCCAGTGGCACAAGGTGAACAGAGAAGCTTCTTTCCGAAGCAACAAGAAGTCACCTCTTGGTGGGGAGAGTGGATTCTGTAGAGCAACTTGAGTGTGTAGGAATGTACCATAACCTCCGAGCAGTGGGAGTGAATAGGTTGCAACAGTCTGGGTGTGCAGGAACTGGCACTCACTTCCGGACACTGGGAGTGGATGGGGTGCAGCAGTCTGGGTGCACAGTAATGAGAACTCACCGCTCTGCAGTGGGAGTGCATGGGGTATAGCACCCTGGGAGGAGAAGAGCACAGACACCTCCTTGCAGTGGGAGTTGATGTAATACAGTAGCCTGGATGTGCAAAGGCGTAACACAGAAATATATGTGTGCAGTTGTATGTACTCTGCAATTACTAATTGTATACTATCTTTCAGATCACTAAACTTGAGTGCGCACTATAACCCGGCACGCGGTTGGACACACACGCTGGCAAAAAGGTGAGCTGCGAAGATTTTCTCCAGTATCAACACTACCTCTCCTGCTCCATCTATTACCTTCTCTCTCTCACAGTTTCAATGTCTTTCTTTCTCTCTTCCTCTCTCTCTCTCATTTTTCATTTTCTCTCTTCTTCTCTTCACTCTTTCTCTCTCACACTATTTCTCTTTCTCTTTTCAAAATATGAACCCTGCTGTCCACATTGCAGACACATAAATCATGGCTGAATTTAACACTTTCTGCAGTATAGATCCAAAGCAGAATTTAAGTTGGTTGTGACCTCTGCTAAATGCAGTGTTTGCAAAAGGTAATCAGAGCGGCCTAGGTGCACAAGGCCTCCAATTAAACGCGGTGCAAATAAACAATATTGTCCTGCATAATGACTTGATCTCTCACCTCATTCTGTCTCATCTCTGAATCATTTTAAAGACCTGCTGGACCATACTGTAGATTTGAGCCAGCGGGCACTTCCCTACAGACACCTCTTCAATGCGACCTACGAGAGGGGTGGGATGCATCAGGCACACTGCACACATCCGAATAAGCAATATTGCCAAGTGCTATGTTAATTTGTGATCTTTGATCTCATTCAATCACATCTCTGTCTCATTTTCAATACCATCTACACCATAAGATAGGCCTAAGCCTATGAGCAGTGCTGCCCTACAGACTCCTGTTGAGGGTGATTCTGCAGGAGGGATGGGGTGCACTACCCTGAGTGTGCATGTGACAAAAAGCAATCTTGCCTTCCGTAATGATGTAATCTCTCACCTTATTCAATTACACCAATCTAATTTTAAGGACCTACTGGACCGTACTATAGATCTGAGCCAGCAACAAGCGCTGCTCTACAGACAGATGACGTTAGCTTTTAGGACACTTTAGTTACTTCCTTACTGAGTGTACATGCACACAGGCTCCCGCCACTGCATTACACGCGAACATTAAGCTTCTAGCATACACTCTATTCCTATGTATATAAACATTAGTATGATAAATTATAATTTAACCTTGTGTTTTCTTGTTCATTCCAACTCCTCTTTGAACCACGATTATCACTAACGATTGATCGTACTCCAAAAACAAAGGATGCACTCAACTCCTATTTTCTACCAAGCTTAAAATAAACATTAATTTACCTGCAAACCTTTCCACCATAAAATTATTTCTCTCTTTACAGAAATCAATTAATTGGCTGAAAGGGGCTGAGCAGGAACTCTCTCCTGCAATGATGCCCCTTCCATGGCAGTATCAAGACACCATTCCATTGTGGAGACCTGCTCTTCCATACAATTGTATCCCGGACTCGGAGCTTGCACCAACACGTCGTCGGACACACCAGTGGTGGCAGGTGAGCTGTGAAGCCTCAGTGTGCAAGACCTACAATTGAGCACATTGCAGGGTAGGGACTGGGGTGCAACACTCTGGGTGCACAGGTGCATACCAGCGATTTTGCAGTAAGTAATAATGTAGGACTATAATATCAAACAACAGCAATCTCTGGCTTCATGTATTTAATTTTAAGAACTTCTTAAAGCACACTCTATCTCGCAGACCCCCCTTGCAAGAATTCTGCGACTCACTCGCCTCGTTCTTCCACAACAAGATCGCTGATATACACAACAGCTTCGGCACACAGCCCACGCACACAACCACCGAACCAACGCCCCCTACCACCACCTTCCGAGCCTGGACCCTGCTCAGCCACCATCTACTCCGGATCACCAACCGAGTCATGCCTCCGCCACGTCTTCAACAAGCTCGCAGCTGTCATCGCACCCCAACTCCGAGACGTCATCAACTGCTCCTTCAACACCGCCACCTTCCCGGAGAGCTGGAAGCATGCCAAACTCTGTGCCCTCCTGAAGAAACCTTCAGCAGACCCCACCGACCTCAAGAACTACCGCCCCATCTCGCTCCTCCCGTTTCCTTCCAAAGTCATCCAGAAGACCATCAACCGACAGCTTGCCGCTTTCCATAAGACAAACGGATTCCTCGACCCCTCGCAGTCCGGCTTCCGAGCCAAAAACAGTACCGAGACCGCCCTCATCACAGCCACTGACGAAATCAGAGCCCTGCACGACAACGGGGAAACAGCTGCCCTCATCCTCCTGGACCTCTCCGCAGCGTTCGACACTGTCTGCCACCGCACCCTAGTACAACGCCTCAGCAACATCGGAATCCAAGAGAGGGCTCTGGAGTGGATCATCTCGTTCCTCGCCGGAAGAACCCAGAGAGTCCGCCTCCCCCTGTTCAGATCCGAGGCCACCGAAGTCATCTGGGGCGTACCAGAAGGATCATCACTCAGCCCCACCCTCTTCAACATCTACATGAGCTCCCTCGCTGCCATCGCACGCCAACACAACCTCAACATCATCTCCTATGCCGTTGACACCCAGCTGATCCTCTCCCTCACCAACGACCCAGCCACCGCCAGAACCAACCTACACGAAGGGATGAAAGAAGTAGCCGAGTGGATGGAGAACAGCCGCTTGAAACTCAACTCAGACAAGACGGAAGTCCTAATCCTGGGAACATCTTCCTCCATCTGGGACGACTCCTGGTGGCCCCCTGCCCTGGGCAGCTCACCCAAACCAACGGACCACGCGCGCAACCTGGGCTTCATCCTGGACTCCTTCCTATCAATGACCAGACAAGTCAACGCCGTCTCGTCCTCATGCTTCAACATCCTTTGCATGCTCCGGAAGATCTTCTGATGGATCCCTACCGAAACCAGGAAGGCGGTCACCCAGGCACTCATCACCAGCCGACTGGACTACAGAAACACCCTCTACACCGGAACCACAGCCAAACTACAGAGACTCCAACACATCCAGAACGCATCCGCCCGACTCATCCTGGACATCCCCCGTCACAGCCACATCTCCGGACACCTGAGAGACCTGCACTGGCTCCCCGTCAACAAGAGAATCACGTTCTGACTCCTCACCCATGCACACAAGGCCCTCCATGACCTTGGCCCCAGGTACCTCAACAACCGCCTGACCTTCTACACTCCCACCCGCCAGCTTTGTTCGACCAGCCACGCCCTCGCAGCCATTCCACACATCCGAAGGATGACCATGGGAGGAAGATCCTTCTCATACCTGACAGCCAAGACGTGGAACTCTCTGCCCATCCAACTCCGTCAGACCCAAGACCACTTCTCCTTCAGGAAGCAACTCAAGACCTGGCTGTTCCCGCAGTAGCTGACCCCCCTCCCCTAAGTGCCTTGAGACCCTCCGGGTGAGTAGCACGCTATATAAATTTCCTGATTGATTAATTGATTGATTGTTCCTAGACAAACAAGTGACGAAGAGTAAACACTAAAGACTGAGTGCAATGAGCCGACATTCTATCTCCTTCTGCCTCTCTACTTTTAACTCTCCCTCCCCTTCTCACTTCCACCCACTACCTTCCCTTCCATTTTCACTATGATCCTTTCATTCGAACTAGCTATTTTTACCTCTTCGTCATGGCACAGATACTGATGATTCATTTTTGTTTTGAAGGTTACCTACACTGCTACCTCTGGAGTCCATCCCATGTTTTGGTTACTATATTGTTCTGTTAAAGTTACATTTCTATTTATTTATTTCTGTTTTAATAAAGGATGATTAAAAAAAATAACTGAGTGTATAGGTCTTCTTTTTATAACAACATTTGACTAATATTTAATGTGATAATTATCTGCTATAGAAGATTTTAAAGTCAATACTATTTAACATTACAGTGCACCTACAAAAAATAATGTAAGTAACACTTAGGCACCCAAATCCTGAGTAATTATACAAGAGCAAGAGTTCTATGAGTGTATCACTTTATAACACCATAAGTACTGCCCGTGTGATACAAAACAAATAAGGCACTGCCTAGCACCACCGAGGCTTCAGAGACTGCCAAGGCACACCCTACATATTAAAATAAAGATCCTGAATATTAAAATCCCCGGACTTAAGTTGCCTCGAACTCCTCAAAAAATTAGTAAATAATTCTCGGGAAGGTGTCCGTCTCCTACGACAAAACGTCTCTATACCCTTCCGCACACAATTCACATGTGACATTAACACAGTACTTGGGGGCATATTTACAAGGAAGTCGTTAAAATTATACCCTTTAGTTTGTAAAAGAATAACTGACGGGGTTCAAAGTTTTACTAAGAAAAGAATGATGTTTATAACTAGAAGTGTAATACCAGGGCTAACTCTTTACCAGATCTTTACGAGAGGCTGTAGCTGCGATTAACGGTTCCTATGGAAACATTTTTAAAGTCGAGCACACTTGCTCTTTGAATTAGCAACATTGTGTGCTGAACTTGTGACCTGTGTGTTCAATTGAGTTTTCCATGAACTGTTACTATGGTAACAGGCAGTAAGCAGTTTGGGGGTAGGGTTCAAAGGTGCTGGCTGTACAGAAACCGTCATATTTACCCAAAGTCCTCTACATGACAGAGGTGAAAGCAAACAGAGATGACAGAACACTATGTACATAAAGGAGAAAAAGAAGTACACAACTCTTCGAATTACCCTCAAGAGAGGGCGCGAGCAATTGACACTGGCGTTACAAAACCCCATGTACAATTTGCCTACTCTGTACTCAACAATGGGCAATTCTTTATCGATCCCAATCAGACACTGCTACTTCATGTTTCACAGTGTGCACTTCACTAAATACTTCGTGGCTATTTAAATGGGAGACAAGATTGACAACATTCCAAAACTTAGGGAAATATTTATAAGGAGGGCGTTAAGATTATCGCTGCTTTAGCGGCTTTAAACTGCCGCTAAAACGGCGATAATGAACTTGAAAATTCTTTGTTGTCTTACCGGAAGATTTTTTCGACACTGGTGTTTGCTATGGCAAGGTGTGAGCCGAAGCTCCTGCACTGCCAAAGCAAATTTGGTTTGGATTTTGACATAGAGAGAACAGGGAAACCTACTCACTCTTTCAAAATGCAAAGCAGACTGCTTTTTCCCACGGGAAGCTGCATATTAGCTAGTCCCCGTGTGGACAAGTAATGGCGGCTTCAGAAGGATGCAGGGAGCTGGCTAGGACCATAGAGACATTGGGGCTCCACCAACAGTAAACAGGGTGATATAATTTTCACCACATTTTTGGCATTTTTTTAAAAAAAGCGGCAAAATGTTTCTTTGACTCCCCCCACCCATTCTTTTGAAAGCTCCAAAGAGTAGCGTTCCCCGGGGATGGAGAGGGCCTTTAAGCCCCCCTCACATAAGTATTTTACTGAGGGAGTACGTTTGAGCCCCCACCCGTTTATTTTGTAGCACCGAGGGATGGCGGTCCCCGGGCTACAGGGTCCCTCTGGACCCCCATCAAATTTGATATTTTAGACCCCGGGATTTGGCCTGCACAGGAGCCTGTGCTTTGTTTTTATTTTTTTACGGCGGATCCATGCACCCTGCACACATTTCTCTGTTTCTTCACCCAAAAAAAAATGTGGGGGCCCTAGGGGTCCTTGTGGGACCCCCTAGGCAGGTCGAGAGGGTGAAGATATTTCTAACATGCCCCTTTATAAGTTTTGAACACTTGTTCCACTGATTCCTAGACCCTCGCTTCTACTGAGGCACCAAATGGCTGCCAACACTTCCTGGTTTTGAATGTTGACAACCACTTGACAGCCAATTGGGCATGGACTCTGAAGTTGCTTGCGCAATTTCCTTTATCTCACAACAAGTCTTTGCACGCTTCGGTCACCACACGCTACCTTGATGATCATATATATATATATGCCTTGCTGCTGCTCGTTTTGCCACCGTACTGCCCTCCTGCACCTTAACAGTCCACGGGGGACTGCACCGTTTCTGCATCGACCGGGGGACTCCAATTCTCAGAGTCCCTCTGTGGCGCCAGACGCGAGCGTCACCATCTAGCGCCTGGAGGCATGTTAAAACCGGCTCAGGGCTCCCGCAGAATGGGACGCGCGCGGGCGTGCCCTGGCAAAGCCCGGGCCAAAGGTGGGTCCGTCCGCGCCTGTCAAAGCCCAGAAAAGGCTAGACTGGGCCATACTCTTTGTTTTTTTGGCCTTATACTACCCCCTTGGTTCCACCTAATACTTGCGGTAAGACTGAATAGATGTATTTTATTGATTGAATAAGGACATATTAGGCTTCTGTGATCCTTGGTAAAGCAAACTGGAAATTAGGCATTTCGCTCTTCTTAAGCATCTGTGATTCACATCTTTGTTTTTAAATTTCATGTTATATCAATATTATTATTTTTGATTGTTTTTTATTAAATTGTTGTTTCTTACCGGTTATAGATAGATAACGCTAATACTGTATGACAAGTGTTTGTTATGATTGTTAGAATAGGATAAAACTGGATTTGGGAGTATAACACCTTGGGAATTTAATGTAATCTTATCCCAAACTACATTTGCCTTACTTGACTAAACAGCTGATGCAGATATCCCTACTCAATTAGCATGGCAAAATGGGGAAGAGGAAAGCAGCTGACATGATTACTGAGAGGGAGAAATAGCAAAAACGCAAAAGTTAGTTAAATCAGCAGCTGATAATTGCACCCTTGCCGCTATTGATGAGCTAATTGAGGAGGTTGAAAGTATGTTATCAACTGAGAAAGAGGATAATGCTAAAGGGAAAAACAAAATGTCCTCCTATTATAACAGGAAGGAAAAATCTGGTATGGTAAAGGTAAATTGCCCAACTATTACTGTGCACCAACCCTATAACAAAGATCCAGTTTTACTACCAAGTGTGTCTCCATCTAAATCTGGCGGGCTACAGGCACGAACCCCTCCCCTGCCATAAGCAATTGCAGTAACTCAGGTAGGGATTGATATAGCCTTTCACATAATGAGGTAGTGAACATAGAGTGTTCAAATAGATATCTGCCCCTAGAGGATACTGAGGTGGAAACTCAGGTAGATTGTGCAGCACATGAAGTTCAAATTGGACCAATTGGCCTCGGTTCAACAGAGGAAGTTCCGCATAGCAAAACCAACCTTACTCACAAATTGGTACAAGACCACTATGTAAAGCTTAATATCGTATAAGAAGAGGTCATAACTATTAAGAAAAAGATTGAGGCATTCATAAATCGACCACCACCAGAACAAGGAACAGTAAATACTGACCTAGGGGGCAAAATCAATATAGGGAAGAAACCTGATCCCCCTAATATAAGAAAGTGGGTACTTAAAATATCGGATAGAACTACTGTAAGCCAAAATAGAAATCATGCTGTAAATCAAAGCACCTAACCTATGACAAGGATGTACACTTAACCCTTGGAGCCCCTTAAGAGAACTGGCCCAATAAATATGTTCTTCCTCGGGGACCAAAGCAGGCGTGTAAATAGAAATCTAGAAAGTTTACATCCATCTAGGTCTTGGATGAGGGTGCAAAGCTTGGGAAGGGGTCTTGTTGTTGAGAAGAGGAATTCTAGAGTCAGCCACGGCCATTATATCTCAACTAGAAATGAGCAGAAATTGTATAATGTATTCCTAACCAATGTACCAAGGTTAGCCCCGAAAAGTAGAGAAGACAGGAAGTCACTTGTAAATAAAGTAATAGACTAGTTTAGGAAGGAAAGGCAATGTCTTTCCATAATAAGATCTGACATAAAAAATGTGGAAAGGATCTCTCAGGGCCCTGGTAATTTAGATGATATAAGGGTATCCGTTTGTTCAAAAGATACTGTTGAGAATTTAATTGTTATGAACCTAAGATCTAATTCCCTTTTTCAATCAAGAATTAGTATTAGGCAAAGTAGAACTGAGGGAAGCAGTGAATTTAATCAATGTATTAATGTAACGTGATGGAGCAAGGATTTGCACAAGAAGCGACTTGCTTGTAATCATGAACCTCGAATAACCCTAACTATGTAACCAACAATGTTTGTCTCACTAATTTACCCCGTTTTCATCTATATTGGGTATCCGAGTGAAGCTTGCTTATGTGTTCTCTAATGTTAATACGCTTGCAAATAAAATGGTGGCTGCTACGTGGGATTTTCTACTGCGCATGCGTCTGTCATACCCACGTGACATAACGTACTCGCAGCTTAGAAGGGAAATCTGTTGCATATGCGCACTAGTGTTAATATGGTTGTTCTGTGTTCTCACATGCGAGAGGCTTGCACTGCTACTTTTGCTAAGCTGTTTGTTCTGCCTAATCCTAATGCTATAGTTTATTATAAAAGTGATGGGTATAGTGTAGAAATTCATGGTATACCGTGCATTCATTTATTCTGTGTTCTAAAACTGTTTCTTTTCCATTTCATGTTACACTGCTGGCCTGTCTTGTAACACTGTACTCCATCTTTGTTGAAACTGCGACTGTGCGAGTATCGCAAGTCTCCGGAGCAGTGACTTTTGGACTATTGCCAAGGAGCTGACTGACTAGAAGATGCTCCTAAGAAACTGTCCCAATGAACTCTAAATTGTATACATTGTAATCGTCAATAGAAAATCCATTGTTAGGAAGAAGAAATCACCATGAAAACCTGAATTTGATGGGCGTGGACATAAATTTGAATAAGGAGACGGAAAAAAGCCTAAGATTTAGGTGGTGTGATGACCTGTCCTCCTCATTTGTCCAATCGGAATTGGGGATCCTTACACTTGCAACATTTGGGGGGTGGTACACTGACCTGGAAAACAGTATAACTAGCGTAGGTTTAGCTAGAGAAATTGTCCGACTTGTCCGAATAGCTGACCTGTCACTGACCCAATGCACTCAATAGGTGACTAAGAGCAGAGGGCTGCGGAGCACTCTGCCGGGAGGTTCGAGAACCCAATCGGTGTTCTGGAAAGTTGAATTGCTGGCGAAGGACTTTGCTGGTGAAAGCTGTAGCCCAATCGGGTTTTGGCGGATTCCGTGCAGAGAGGGAGTAACGCAGGCATTGCAACCGAAACTGCGGGTGCTGGTCTTAACCTTTGGTGGTCCGGTCCTGATCCAAATCCTGGGGTATCCTGTCTTGATTTTCTGATCTGTACCTGCTTGCCTACTGGCACTGAAATCTTTGGGGTTTCCTTCTGTCCTTTCTACTGACCCGTGGCCAGGGTTGGTCTTCACACCATAGTAGGTAAACATAATTCTGTGTGGGAAATTGTCAATATAATTTGTGTCCTTTTCTTTACCTTCTCTGAATTTGCAAAGCTTTGATTGCATATGTTCCTTTTTCTTACCCTTCCCTTTTAAATGAGAAATTCAATGTTTCATTAGCGTGTTCCACTTTCTTACCCACCGTTTTAGCTGAATGTTATAACGTTTTTTCATGATTGCATAATTGTTCCTTTTCTTCACCCTCCCTTTAAGGAATTAAGCTTGATTATCTGAATTCATAGCATGTTCCAATTTTTACCTTCCCTATAGTTATGTGCTAAAATTGAGTTTCGATGTTGCATACTGTGTTCTTTTTCCAGAACCGTTGATAATTACGAAAATTGTTGGTCTAGTATGTTCTTTTTCTTTACCCGCCTTTAGGCAAGTTGTGAAAGTCTGTTTCTCGAAATAGCATGTTCCTTGTTCTTACCTTCCCTTTATTTCAACTGTGCTAAATGATTGGCATAATCTATTTCTTGAATAGTTATACACTGTTTCTGATCTTTGTTATTGACAGTTTAATTACCTTTAATATATGGCTCATGACTTTTGATGATGATTAGATAAAGAGTTTGAACCTACCCTGAGTCTGTGGTTATTATATGAGTGGGTAATCAATATGGGGGGGAGAAAGAGATTAGATCCTTTCAGTCTCCTATTGAATTACTTCTCATCAGTTTGGGGAAAGGAATTCCGGGAGAATCGCAGCAGAGACAGCACATGCTGCAAGCGGAGAGGCGAAGGCTGAAGCAAAACCTCCCTCTTCATGTCCCCCTTTCCCCAATGAAGTAATAACTTACAAGCTAAGAGGTACATTACGACCTCCTACCACTTGAAGAATCAGGTTATAATTTTACCTATTCTCTCACTAATTCTCACCATTTCACTCCCTGGTCCTGAAGAAAGCCAACTGACCAATTGTCAACTAAGGCTGAAACATGTCGACCATTTTATCAGACCATTAAAGTGCGCCAGAATCCATAACCGATTCCACAGCAGCACGACTTACTAATTTTAGAATAGTCCGAATCCAGACTTAATAAATGATCATTCACTGGCTGTCCGGACTATTTTTAATTAATTCACCACTTCCCTTATCACTAGACCACTTTTCCACGATCACTACTGCCTCAACTAAAGGTAAAGCCTCCTGGTGGAGGGTGCACACAAAAGAATTCACCCAAGGATTACGCACGCACGTGTTAAAAGAAGCGGGGACACATCATATACCGCTACCAAAAGAAAGAGATAATCAGAAACACGTGCATGAGGGTCATTTTATTGGGAGACACCCAGTTACCAACCTGCAGACCTTAGTTTACGCAGGACAAGTGATCCTTTCCCCAAACTGATGAGAAATTATTATATGAGTGCCAATGTTATGGTATTTTTAATTGCCTTTCTTTACATATAACTCCCTGATCCATAAGTACCAAGTGACAAGGATTGGTAAATCAAAGGTATAAGAAATTAGTGGAATAAAATAGACTGGTAGTAGAGTGTGGGTACCTGATTAAGCAAATGTGTAATTGAATTATGGGCCCAGGTGAGTATTGGTAAAATTATAGGCGGGTGACCTGAGCGCTCTATCAGTATATTTCTTTGGTAGCAGTAGTATGGTTAGGGATTAGTTAAGGATAGGTAATTAGTTAATTGGTTTCGGTTCATATTTCATTAAATGTGATATTATTTGAAATCAGTGCTTATTGAATTTGATGCTGCTATATTGAATTTTATGTATTAACCAAAATCGTTCGTACCTGTTATATGTTTTGTGTGGAATCCCCGGTGGCAGAATAGCGGGTGGTAAATTGAAGCCACATCACACTGAGGTCACTTACCTAGAGGAAGTTAGTGCATGGTTGGGCAGAACCGGAAGCACTGTTTAGGGTTTTCTGTATGAATGTGTGAATAAATGATAGCAAGGAGTTCGCTGGCAAAACTTTTGTTGTGATATCACCTAGTTAGGGTCACACGGAAGGAGTAGCAGGTTTGTCTGAGCTTGATTGATAGCAAAGGGGTTCGCTGGTGAAACTGTGGTCTTAGTATATATCCTGGGGGGGGATAAAGTCTGAAGGAATAGCAGGTTCTCTAATGCTTGTGTGAAGGGTAGGCGGAAGGGATCTACTCTTAGTGTATGAAAAGTAAACAGAAGGGATTTACTTGCAGTGAAATATTTCTTTCCTTTCTAGTGACTTGGGTACAGTGGCGAATGTTTTTACGTTGTTGAATAATAAAATCTGCACTTTAAAATCGAAAAGAATTGACATCACTCAGAGCTGCGCTGGTATTGGTCAAGACAGCGGGCGTGTAGCTGAGATAGCATTGTAAAAGAGGGGTGAGCGATGGAACGTGGGAACTCATCTGACTGGAAAACCTGCGCAATCATTGGTTGAAATTATTTGAAACCGCAGTGTTGGTTGGTTGAAGAAAATTAAAAGATGTGCTGGTATTGGAAGCATTTAGTAAACAGAAATAAGCATTTTCGCACAATTTGAAATTTTTGTAAAATATATGTGGTATCCAAGTCATCCCGAAACTCGACCTGATCCAAGATACCAAGGATTTGCTAGGGATCAGATGATAAGAGGCAGACCTCACAATATATACGGAAGTAAGAAAAAAATGTCCCTTGTAGACGAAGTTAAGAATTACTTTAAAAAAGACAAGCCCATTAAAACTAGAGAAGGAGTCATTATTCCACCTCCAAATACTCCCGCATCATTTATGATGTTTGATAAGGCTTACCATTCTTGTGTATGGTTGGAGAACTGGGAGGAATACACAAAAGATGATGGAATTTTAGCATTTCCCTTAGAAGGCACATTCAATGGAAGAATTTTGTTTAATTTAAGGACTCGAATGAATGATTTACATCTCAGACGTAGATTAACGCAAAATGCGGCATTAGAAGAATGGGAGATTGAGGCTTTTGAGCGAGACAGACCTAGGATTGACAATGGACTGAGTACATTTTACCCAAAGGTTCCACGAGATTCCAAAGATAAACAAATGAAACAATGGAGACAGAATATGTTAGTGGAAGGGCTATATCCAGTACTATCCTTAAAAGAGCCCATAGGGGGTGAGAGGACTGAAAAACAAACATTTAATGACTAGTGGTGATTCAGATGATAATTATATGGAAGATTTATTAATGAAAAATCCACCGCCTTACAATGAAGAGCTAAGTACAGTAAATCCGAATGCCCCGTTTTTAAAACCACCTTTATTTCCACAAGTGGTACATGAGACCTCTATTGAAAGGGTATAACAAGAAAGAGAAAGAGATGCTTTAAATAAACAGAGAAGTGAGTTAATTCAGAAAATCTCTCAATTGAACACAAGTCCCGAAGCTTTGACCATTCCAGTAACTATTGGTCCAGTTGTTCCTTTGTACGGAGATAAGCAAGCTAGTCCAAAAGCACCAGTTATGACTACATCAGTAGTACAGCCTTGAAAAGAACCACTGATAGATAGATGATCAGGTAAGTGATTGTGAGTCAGTAACATCCTTAATGGATTTACTGATAAGAGAACCCGAAGGTGGTTCAATAAAGAAAACCACTCCAATAACTTCGAGAGAAGTACAGATAGAGACATCTTCGGGAACAAGAAGCCACTGTAGTGACTCCTGAAGAGATAGACAGATGGGCACGAGAAATAGAGAAACCAAAGACACAGCCAAAGCCATAAAATATATATAAATTGAGAATTGAAATAGAATAAATGATGGCTGGGAATGTAGGATTGGGGAGATTAAATACCCTCAGAGAAGATGAATTACTGTTTATTTGTAAACGCATCACTAGAAATACAAGGGTGTGTCATGAGAAATTATTGGACACTGCAGCTAGCATGGGAATCGACATTGGTAAATCTCAGTATTGCAGAAACCCTACTGAGTAAAATTTTCTGACACAGATTTCGAAAACATGAATGTGTCAGGAAGAAAGGTGCAAATAAGAGAGCTGATGACATTAATGCAAAAATGGGGAGAACTAGGGAAATGGAAAGCAAGATGGGCAAAGAAAAAAGAAGAGATTCCCTCAAGACAAATAACTTCAGAGTATGTTTTAAAAGAGGCATAAAAAGTGGAAAAATGATGTCCCATCGAGAGGTACCAGGTGGAGGCTATGTGCTTGTTCCATGGTCCAGACAGGATATTTTGTCATTTACAAATGATTTCCCAAAACTTCTTGAAAAACCTGTAAAATGGTACAGACAAGTCGAGAGATTTGGAAAGGTGTCAAAGTGTCTTTTGAAAGACTTAGATGGCTTATTTGACATTGTAGTCCCCTTAGATTTGTAGACAGAATGCAAAATTGCTGTTGATTGGCCTAGTGATGAGTACCCAAGAGACCAAAAGACAGGGGCACCTTCCGAGGATGTAATGAAAAAATACAATCAGGTAATACTTTACCTAAAAGGAAAGGTGCCTGCAAAGGAGACAGACTGGATGAAAATAGATAGAACCACTCAGAATAAAGACGAGTCAGTGCATTCATATTATGAACGTCTATTACAGACATTTAAGCAATACAGCGGATTAGACAACATTGATATGAAAGATATGACAAATTTTATTTATTGATTTGTGTTAGGATTAAGGCCAGAAATTTCACAAAGGATTAAAGACAATAAAATTTGTTTACAGGCTAAGCCTATAGATGAGGTTCTTAAATATGCAAAATATTGTGAAGACGAGCTAGAAAATAAGAGAAAAGAGTTGAAAGAGAAAGCCTTGTGGGCACAAGTAAAATTAGCAGAGCAACAAGAACAACAGTTAAACCAGATGACTAACCACCAGAATGAGGGTGATGGAAGTGGGGGAAGGCCAAGGGGAAAATTCAATAGGGAGGATGCTAAAAAGAAATTTCCCTGTCACGGGTGTGGCAAGTTGGAACACTAGAAGGACGAGTGTAAGGCTGTGTAGAATGGTAATATGCAAAATAATGATTTAAATCCACGGACGCAGAATGAGGTGCCACGGAAGACCCAGCAGCAGGTAATACAGAACCAGTTACCCCCAGCGCCTATGCCAAATTATAGGAGCAAAGCACAACAGAGTGTAGATACTTCGAATTGGGAAGGAAGGGAAAAGAGAAATGCAGCAACATCACAATTTCTTTTGAATCACACATTCTTTTGTGAAGAACCTTACTGACAGTGCCTGAGTGGAGGAGGACGAGGAGTGCGTGCTTGGCGCCTCCTTACCCGTAGACCAGTCAGAGCCATACATTGAAGGAAAGGTTGAAGGAAATGATGTCACCTTTCTGTTGGATACTGGTGCTACCCATTCTACTGTGAGACAGCAGATGTTCCAAACCTATCCCTCTCGGGAGAAGCAATCCAATTAGTGGGCGTTTCAAATAAACAAATTAGTACCTCAGTTACAGCACCAATGGAAGTGAGAAAAGGAAACTTTAAAGAAATGCATAGATTTGTTGTATGTGACTCTAGTCCTGTAAACCTACTAGGACGAGATTTGTTGTGCAAAATGAATTGCACCATCTTTTGCACTCCAAATGGTGTTGAAATTCAAACCCCAGACGAAGACGGATTTACAAATTAATCTTAGTGAGACCAGAGACAGAAATTAAATGAATGACAATAAAAGACTTACCAGAAGAACTGCAACAGACGGTAAACCCAGAGGTATGGGACTTTACTGGAAAGGATGTGGGACTAATGGCCAATGTTGACCCAATAAAAGTAACCATAAAAGAAGACGCAGTCTACCCAAATACTCAACAGTACAAAATGAGTGCAGAAATAAAGGCAGGTGTTGCAGTAGAAATAAAGCGTTTGGTGGAAGCAGGCATTTTGTAAGAAGTAATGAGCAGTCCCTGTAACTCTCCCATAATTGGTATAAAGAAGCTGAGTGGTAAGTGCAGGGTTTACAGGACCTTCGAAAGGTTAATAAGATTTGTGTACCTTGCTTTCTAGTTGTGCCAAATCCTGCAGTGATTCTGTATCAGATACCGTGGGAAGCAGGATGGTTTACTGTCATTGACCTATGTCACGCATTTTTCTCGATCCCATTGCACCCAGATAGAAAATTTATTTTCTCATTTGAATCCAACAGTCATGTCTATGTTTGGAATCTTGTCCCCCAGGGGTACACAGAAAGCCCCTCGATTTTTAATCAGATTTTGAAAAAGTGCCTTGAGTCAGTAGTACTACCTGGACAGTCAGTCTTGGTTCAGTATATAGACGACCTTTTGGTGGAGTCTAAGACACGGAAAGACTGTGTTGTTGATACCATTGCTTTACTGAATCATCTGGGTGAAGGAGGACATAAAGTGTCCCCAGAGAAATTGCAATAGTGTGCTCCCTCAGTGAAATATCTGGGGCATCAGATAGAGAGAGGTGTCAGGAAAGTTACCACAGAATCAGGATAATTAAAAACATGAATTTGCCACAAACACAAAAAGAGATCAGAATGTTTCTTGGAGTGGTAGGATATTGCAGGCAATGAATTGTGGGATTTGCAGTCCTTGCAAAGCCCCTGGTACAAATGACAAAGAAAAGAGCCAAAGACCCGATAGAGTGGGATGACGAAAGCATGACTGCTTTTGTAAATTTACGGGACTGTCTGTGTACAGCTCAAGCATTGGGTATGCCTGACTATTCAAAAGATTTTGCACTTTTTCTGACACACAAGATAATTGTGCACTTTCAGTCTTGTCTCAGATTCATGGACTAGTGCGACGTCCTGTGGCATATTTTTCGTCCACATTAATTGTGGGTTTTATATAGCGCTAGGATAGACTCCCGGAGGAGTATCTCCGCGCTTCGACCGCTGCGAAACCCTTCCTGGCTTCCCTGAGAGATGGTCCCTTAATGGGTATCTCCAGGGTGAGACCAGGCATCCCCGGCGGTCTGGTGGGGCCGTTAGTGCAGATGAGGCAAGCTTATGCCCAGAGTTGCCGAGTGTGATCGCCGATCAGAGTGGGCACCGAGGCGAGAGAATTATCGAGTCCGCTGACCCTGGTCCAGAAACCTGCCGCGTCGGGAATCGAACCCTTGTCCCGGGCCGTCCTCTGCTCTCGGGTCTGCCGCCTCTAACCGGTGAGCCACATTAGACCCAGTGGCAGCTGCATTGCCCGTATGTCTGAAAGCAGTAGCTGCAACTTGCATGAGTCTTGAGCAGAGTGAATTCATCATTATGGGACATCCTGTAACTGTGTATGTTCCACATGCAGTTGTAATATTGCTAACCAGGACCAAGACACAGTATCTCATACCTAGTCGGCTGACTAAGTACGAAAGAATTCTTGTAGGTGCAGGAAATGTAACCATTGCTAGGTGTAATATTCTGAGCCCAGCAACCCTGTTGCCTTATTCACATATTGCAGAATTAAAGGAAGAAGTTGAACATGACTGCATTGATCTGACTGAATACAGCACAAAACCACGACCAGATATAAGAGAAGAGCCCTTAATTGAGTCAGATTATGAGCAATTCGTAGATGGCTCATGCATGAGACATCAGGAAGGTGGAAGCATCCTATTTGCCTGGAGTCAAGTCTGCACAAGTAGCCGAATGGGTTGCCCTGGCAAAGGCCTGTAAATTTGGGAAAAATTGGAAGGTAACCATATACACTGATAGCCAATACGGGGCTGTGCATGACTATGGCCAATTATGGATGCAAAGTGAGTTTCTGACTTCTTCAGGTACTAAAATCAGAAATGGTCAATATGTGAAAGATTTACTGGAAGGAATCCAGTTGCCAAAAGAAGTGGATGTGATCAAGTGTGCTTCTCACAAATCTGGCAATGACAAAGTGACAGCTGGTAATCGATATGCTGACCAGTTCGTCCAACATTGTGCAAAATACAAAAAGGCTGTAAACAAAAAGGTTGAGGTGGGCGGAAACAGCTGCCAACTTATGTTACTGGATGGTGTGGATACATGGGAAGAAGTGAACGATTTGCAGAATGCAGCAGAACCTAAAGAAAAGGAACATTGAAGGAAATTAGGGTGTCAGAGAAGGGCTGAAGATGGTGTCATTGTTTACCTTGACGAAACAGTAGTGTTACCAAACTGTCTGCTTGCTCCTATGGCTTGGTTGATTCAGGGAGATTCACATTTGGGAAGAGATGCTATGATACGTCTGTTCAGACGAACATGGTTTAATGGGACGTTTAGGAACATAGCAGAGGTACTCTGCCAGAGGTGTTTAATTTGTCAACAAATGAACACAGGGAAGAAAACAGTGGTATTACCAGGAAAGATTGGAAAGGCAGAAGGTCCTTTTATTCGATTGCAGATTGATTTCATTCAGTTACCCCCTTGTCGAGGACTAAAATATGTACTTGTCATTCTCTGCCTGTTTTCAAAATGGGTGGAAGCTTAGCCCACACACAGGAACGATAGCATCACTGTAGCTAAGCTTCTACTTAGAGAACTGATACCTTGTTTCCGTTTTCCTGTAACAATTTAATCAGATGGAGGAAAACATTTTAATAGTGAAATAATGGGCTGAATTTGTGAAGCATTCAAGATTAAGAAAAAACTGCACTGTGCATATTGCCCAGAGGCTTCTGGGGTGGTAGAACAATTGAATGGCACTATCAAGCCAAGATTGGGTCAACTCGATTGGAGTGGCCAGATGCTCTTCCCCTTGTTCTGATGGGACTTAGAAGTATTCCGGACCGCAGCACAGGCTTAAGTTCCCATGAAATACTGATAGGAAGACCAATGCGTCAAGCATGGGTGCCAGGACACAAACTGCTAAGCATATCTGATGATTTAGTACTGGAATACTGCAAAGCACTGGCTGACCAAGTGCGTTCTATCTTTCGCCAGGTTGGCGAAGATGCTGTTACCAGACCTGCAACTCCAGCACATGACCTGAACCCAGGTGATTGGGTAGTGCTTAAGAGACATACTAGGAAAACTTGCCTTAGGCCAAGGTGGGGAAAACCACACCAAGTGATTCTGGTCACCACCACAGCTGTAAAGTGTGTAGGAGTTCCCCACTGGATCCATGCCAGTCATAGGAAAAATGTGACAGAATCTGATGACACTGAGGCTGAAGGTTGCGCTGCTGAAGGGTCCCAAGATATCGATCCGGAAGTAGCTGAAGAAGAACAACCGAGAACCAGTCAAGATGATTGGATTCCAGTAATCGACATACATGCAGAATATGTGCGAACACGAAGTCAAATCTATCTGGACAGACAGAGTGATAGCGAGGATGAGACAGGTGTAGAAAAAGATACTCAGATCATAGAAATCCAAATCAAAAGTGATTCTGAGGAGGACCAGATAGGGAAAGATCAAATAATCAACACTCCACCGAGAACTCCTGAACCTGAAAAGGGACAGATAGAAATTAGGGCGAAAACTCAAGTAGAAGAAAATCAAGGGTTCGAAGAGCTTGAGCAGTACCAGGTAGGAATAGATAATTGTGTTCAGGACGAAAAAGGTGAAACAAGCAAAAGTCAAATCCAACAGATTCCTGAACATGGCCAGCTTAGTGACCAGGCAGAAGAAACCGGGATAAGACCTGGATCTAGTCAGATAGAAAGGAAAAAAGAAGATAGCATTGAAATCGATGTGCCACAACTGTGCAAAAATAAAAGAGCATTCGAAGAGGGCCAAAGCACAGTGCCAATTAAAAGACTCAGAAAGGGAGACAAATGGCCTAAATATGTCAAAAGACTGAGACTGCGTTTAAAGAAAATTAATGAAGAACCTGAGCAAGTAGATGAAGTAACAAGTCAAACTGATAAACCTGTGATACAACCAAGAAGGAGAAGTCCACGATTAAGGAGACTGAATAATAAATACAAAGACCCTGAGTGGACCTACATTGTTTTTGAAGATTTTGAAAACCTGAAAATAAGTGACTAAAATGATGAAGAATTGATTACTGATCAAACAGACGAAGAAGTTAGACCCACCTGAAATTTACACAGGGTAAAGACAGTGTAAAAGTTACAAAGAAGGGTTGAGTATCCTTTAGACAGAAATGGCTGATCATACTGTTAATGGAAGACCGAAAAGAAATTGTTTAAAAACATGCTGTACAATATGTTTATGTAGTGTAGCAATAGTACTTATACTTTGGATAGGACTAACAATAGCTATTCCTTACATGATGAGTAAAGACACAAATCTGTACCCTACTAAGCAATTGTCAAAAGAGACAGAAGAGCTACAAACAAGAGATACACCACAAAGAGTAGATACTCAAGAGAGAACACTTAGCCTTAGACAAACTAGAATAGACTCAGAAGCACCAGATGAAGAAGGACTACATTATAATAGAATAATAAATAGTACTCATTTAAATTTATTTGCCAACCTGTTAGTACATTATGTAGAAGCAATGGAAATAGATGACTGCTATGTCTGTATGACGTTGCCTACTTCAGTAGCTGAGGGTGTGACGTACCACCACTTGCCGCTAACATATGGAATTTCCTGTAGTGTTTTGGCTAGCTTATTTTACAAGAAAGGACCTTTACAGTATTATTATTCCAACTTAGATGTGATATTTGTTGAACTTCCAGTACGTAGAAACCTAAACCCTGTTCATACTACTAGAGATGTAGCACACTATATGAGTGAATATTTTTTAACTGTAGGAAAATTAGATATAGATGACGCACACAAGAATAACTTAACATGTTTATTACACAAAAAGGAGAAGATATTTTTGAATATGGTAGAGAAAAGAAAAGAGAGTTTCCAAAGAAAAGCAAATGACAAGAATCATAAAATCCCTAAATGGGCTAAAAGTATAGGGAGCACCTCGAATGGTATAGCTAATGCTGCTATGTTGTTGGATTTCGAAAAGAAGGGAAAACTCTGTTTTCACAGGGAAAAGACTAGTTATTATAACAATGTCTTCATTCGTTCCAGTGAATACGAACACAAGTACAAGGCAATTGGGGGTTGGGGTTTTAAAGATGGGTCAGAACCTGTGTTTCCCGGAATGTATTATATATGTGGGAACAAGGCTTATTTCAATTTACCAGACCATTGGTATGGGAGCAGTTATTTTGGTATTGTCTTCCCGAAGGTATACCATGTGGGAAAAATCACTGGAAGCAATGAAGAAACTAATGAATTAGTACGTAGCAAAAGAGAAAGTGTTGGAGAAATAGTAGGTGATATATTTATTGCATTGATACCTACAGTGGGAGTGGCTCTGAATACACACAGAATCTGCAAATTGTCAACAGTAGTGGATTGGTTGTCAACTGACACTGCTGGAGGTTTCTAGATGGTCAATACCGAATTGGTTGCGATCAGATCTATAGTTTTACAAAATCGACTTGCTCTTGACATGTTATTGGCAAAAGAGGGCGGAGTCTGTAGAATGTTGAAAGCGCAACATTGTTGCACTTACATACCAGACAAAAGAGTCGAAATTAAGAGGTATGTGAGAAATATTACTAATTTGGAAAAGGAGCTTAAGCCACTGGAGGTTGATGGTGCATGGAAGAGGCTTACTGATGGTCTCTCCTCTGTAGGTACCTGGGGGTAGATGTATCAAGATTTTCGTTAGCGATTTCTTAATAGCGAGTCGTTGCGAATCGCTATTAAGAAATCGTTAAATGCGATGTATGTATGTTTCTGCGACTTTTTTGCGATTCCTTTAAAGTCGCAATTTTTTTCTTAGAATTTTATGCGACTTCTTAATTTGCGAATTTCGCAAATTAAGAAATCACAAAAAAGCGTGAATCTGCTGCTGCCAACTACAAAATAGCTGAGTCATACTCAGGAAATGGGCTTGATTAGTTTCACCTGCATGTCTGAGCCACACCCAGTGGCAGTTGGAAACCTGTTTGGCTGGAGAGAGGAGCTGCTTGACTACAGGATGGAGGCTGCAAATTCAGAAGGAGGCCCCTCAGTTGAGAAAAGGAAAAGGAAGCAAAAGTTTTCTGAGAGGGAGGTGGAGACACTGGTGGAGGAAATGGCCTGCCATCATGAACTTTTGTTTGGAAAGCAATCCAAATATGTTCCTGAAGTCAGGAAGAGGACGTTATGTCTGGAAATCCAGGAAAAAGTCAATGCAGTTGGTGTTGTCCCCAGAACAATTGATGAAATTAAAAAGCGTTGGTACGACATGAGGCTGAGGGCAAAGGAAAAACTTGCTGAGAGACCAAAGGATGCCAATAAAACTGGTGGAGGATCTGGAAATGTAGACCAACCAACCCCACATGAGGAGCTCATTGAATCTACAATTCAGCATGAAAGTGTTTCCGGAGTCTCAGCCATTGACAGTTCTGATCACACAGTTGCTGAACATGGTAAGCAGGATGCTTGACTTTTTCATTGCATAAGTTAGAAGCATGAGTGTATGAGTGTGTGAGCATTATTCCATGTGTTTAATAAATAACAGCACTTAAATGTGAAAATTGATCCCCTTTTTTGTTTTACATTACTGCATACTTATGATATGCAGTACATTTAAGCTTCACCAACATACATGCATCTGAATAAGTACACAATACTACCTCTTTAGTTAGCTTAATTTAATAGTTATGAAGCACACAGACAGGCAAGCATCTCATGTGACTCTTTCTTTATTCCCAGATCATGTTGTAGATTCACATGATGGTGATGGGGGGCAATCCTCACAGGAACATATTACAGCCCCAGAAGAAGAAAATGTCAGTGATGAGCATGAATCATTGTCCTTTATGAGAAGAAAAAGAAAAGCAGTTGCACAACTGCAAACTTTTGGAGAATCAGATGATGAACCTGAGGGATCAACAAATAACATAAATGTGTCAGAACAGGAAGTTATACATCTTGACACAGTTAGTGATTCTGCTTCAAGAAGATCATATTCTAATAATAATACCAGGAGAAGCAGGGGAGAAGTCACAGAGACAGCAAATATTTTTGCTGGTTTGGAAAACAACATGCTTTCAGTGCAACAAAAACAACATAAAGCATCAAGGTCAATTAATGCCCAACTAAATAAATTAAACAAGAGTAACAATAAGGTGGGTGATGGTATGATGCGGATGGCTGACTCCATGGACAGACTTTGTGTAGCATTTGAAACATCAGAGTCACACAGAGTGAGGGATTCTCGCAGTCATAACATCAGACTAAAGAAGTACTATACAGCTATAAATAGTCTGTGCACTGTGACAGCACAGAGTAATAGGCGAAGCATTGCCATGCAACGCATGGTTGGTGAATGCAGTAGAAATGTTGCCAAAGGGCTGGATAAAGTATCCCATTCTTTTGAATTATTAAAAACTTGTCAGAAAGGGGCAAGTGCGCTCTTTGAGGCCATTGAGTCTGAGGACACTTCCAGTAGAACCAGCAGTAACCCTACGCCTACTTTGGACACCCCTGACATGAGGAGTGGAAGCCTTGGTAGCCAACATACATCTGTGAGGAGAAGTGGCCCAGGCCAACACAGGGGTAGCAGAAGGGGAAAAAATTAAAAAGAAAATTCAACATATATATTAATAAAAGAGAATGACACTGTGAGCAAACATTCTCAGATGTATGTCCTGTGGATTAACAGGTTCCAGGTTTTTGTTACCCATCTAATTTTGAAAAATTAAAGGTTTACATAATGAAAACAAAGATGTTGTGTTTTTATTTCTTACCTAGAAATAATTGTTAGTAATTTCTGCACGCCTTTGTCGCCCAGCCACAGCTCCTAAACCTGTAGCACATCTTCTTGGTGGAGGGACATCATCATTGTCTGAAGATTCAGGGTCACTCACTTCACATTCTGTTCCCTTCCTAATAGCCATGTTATGTAGCATAGCACAACTTGTAATTATTTTGCAACACAATGATGGCTTATATTTCAAGGATCCTCCACTTTTATGGATTCTTCTGAACCTGCTTTTCAAAATTCCAAAAGTTCTTTCAATAACTCCACGTGTAGAACGGTGTGCCTTATTGTATCTCCTTTCATGAATGTTACTTGGATTTAGACAAGGTGTCAAAATGAAATCACCAACTGCATAGGCGCTGTCTCCTAAATTGTAATTTCAGAAATGTGACAGTTTTAAAAATAGATTGACAAAAGTTTTTAAATTGATTTTGTGTTTTTAAGTAGCACTTACCAAGCAGAAATCCTTCTCCAAATTCACCAGCACTCAAACGTCCATGTAATCCACTGTGTCTAAATATATATGAATCATGAGTGCTTCCTGGAAATTTAGCAAAAATGTCAGTAATAATATATTTAGCATTACACACCATTTGAATGTTTAAAGAGTGGTAACTTTTCCTATTCCTATAAACATGCTCAGTTGCAGCTGGAGGTGTAATGGCAATATGTGTCCCATCTATACATCCAATTACATGTGGAAAATGGGCAAATTTTGAAATTTGGATATCTTGAGGTGTGCTGGAGAAGTAAATATGATGTTGCAACCTGTTCATAATTGCATCCAAAAATACCCTAAAAAACCTTGAAAAGGCACTCTGAGATACTCCTCCCACCTCTGCAATCACCCTTTGAAAAGATCCTGAGGCAAGAAGGTGCAGGGAACATAAGACCTGCACATGAGTTGGTATAGAATGTGTCCTGTGTGTCTCATGCTCCAAAAAAGGCTTTAACTCCTCAATTAAGTCCAAAATGGTATGTGGATGCAGTCTATATTTCTCAAAAATGTCTTCTTCAGTCTGTTGAAATAAGGTAATCCTCAGTTTGAAAATCCTTTCCTGCCTCTGTCTCATCTGTGCAAGAGCTTGGATGCACAGTCTTCTAGCTATCAGGTAAAGTCCAGCAATGGTTCTGTTGAAAAAATCAGTTGGGGCTGTCTTTTAAAGATTCAAAAAAAATTACACCTGGTTTGAGTTAGTGTTAATTGCGAATTCTTATTTTGCGATTTGCCGTTTTTCGCTATTTGCGATTCTTTGATACATTTCATGGCGACTTCTTAAAATGCGATCATGCAAAATAGAGAATCGCTAAAAAAAATTCGCATAAACATGAAAACGCAATTAACGAAACGCAAAAAATAGCGATTTCTTATTTTGCGCTGCGAAAAAACACATACATCCCGAAATATGCAAAATATTCATTAACGATTCGTTATGGTCAAAATTCTGCGAATTTCGGCCATAACGAATCGCAAAATGCTTGATACATCTAGGCCTTGGTTTTTTAATTTAGGTAAAAGTCTTGTTAGTAAAATACTGATGCCAATGGCGGTAATAGGTTTATTAGTTCTAGGAATAATAATTTGTTGCAAATGTCGAAAACATAAAAAGAAATATTCCATGAATAAGCGAAGAGTAAAAAGAAATATTGAAGAACTTGAATTAGAAGAAGTGAATAGCCAGATCTATAAAAAGATGAAAAATTCTCATAATAATAATGAGAAAAAGCAGAATAAAAAGTTTGAAGAGATTGAAATGTGAGAAGTTGGCATATGTCTCATTAATTGGTGATGATATAAAATATCATCAAACAGGGGATTGATGGAGCAAGGATTCGCACAAGAAGTGACTTGCTTGTAATCATGAACCTCGAATAACCCTAACTATGTAACCAACAATGTTTGTCTTACTAATTTACCCCTTTTTTATCTATATTGGGTATCCGAGTGAAGCTTACTTATGTGTTCTCTAATCCTAATACGCTTGCATTTAAAATGGCTGCTGATAGGTGGGAATTTCTACTGCGCATGCGTCTGTCATACCCACGTGACATGACGTACTCACAGCTTAGAAGGGAAATCTGTTGCATATGCGCACTAGTGTTAATATGGTTGTTCTGTGTTCTCACATGCGAGAGGCTTGCACTGCTACTTTTGCTAAGCTGTTCGTTCTGTCTAATCCTAATGCTATAGTTTATTATAAAAGTGATGGGTATAGTCTAGAAATTCATGGTATACAGTGTATTCATTTATTCTGTGTTCTAAAACTGTTTCTTTTCCATTTCATGTTACACTTTGAAATCTGGCCTGTCTTGTAACGCTGTACTCCATCTTTGTTGAAACTGCGACTGCGCGAGAATCGCAAGTCTCCGAAGCAGTGACTTTTGGACTATTGCCAAGGAGCTGACTGACTAGAAGATGCTCCTGAGAAACTGTCCCAATGAACTCTAAATTGTATACATTGTAATCGTCAATAGAACATCCATTGTTAGGAAGAAGAAATCAGCATAAGAACCTGAATTTGATGGGTGTGGACATAAATTTGAATGAGGAGACGGAAAAAGTCTAAGATTTAGGTGATGTGATGACCTGTCCTCCGCATTTGTCCAATCGAAATTGGGGATCCTTACACTTGCAACATTTGGGGGGTGGTACACTGACCTGGAAAACAGTATAACTAGCGTAGGTTTAGCGAGAGAAATTGTCCGACTTGTCCAAATAGCTGACCTGTCACTGACCCAACGCACTCAATAGGTGAATAAGAGCAGAGGACTGCGGAGCACTCTGTCGGGAGGTTCGAGAACCCAATTGGGGTTCTGGAAAGTTGAAGTGCTGGCGAAGCACTTTGCTGGTGAAAGCTGTAGCCCAATCAGGGTTTTGGCTGATTCCTTGCAGAGAGGGAGTAGCGCAGGCATAGCAACCGAAACTGCGGGTGCTGGTCTTAACCTTTGGTGGTCCGGTCCTGATCCAAATCCTGGGGTTATCCTGTCTTGATTTTCTGATCTGCACCTGCTTGCCTACTGGCACTGAAATCTTTGGGGTTTTCTTCTGTCCTTTCTACTGACCTGTGGCCAGGGTTGGTCTTCAGACCATTCTAGGTAAATATAATTCTGTGTGTGTAATTGTCAATATAATTTGCGTCCTTTTCTTTACCTTCCCTGAATTTGCAAAGCTTTGAGTACATATATTCCTTTTTCTTACCCTTCCCTTTGAAATGAGAAATTAAATGTTTCATTAGCGTGTTCCACTTTCTTACCCACCTTTTAACTGAATGTTATAAAGTTTTTTCATGATTGCATAATTGATCCTTTTCTTCAACCTCCCTTTAAGGAGTTAAGCTCGATTATCTGAATTCATATCATGTTCCAATTTTTACCTTCCCTATAGTTATGTGCTAAAATTGAGTTTTGATATTGCATACTGTGTTCTTTTTCCAGAACCGTTGATAATTACGTAAATTGTTGGTCTACTATTGTCGTAATTTGACGGTGATCGGGTTAGCGTTAAGCTTTGCTACACGTACTTTTCCCTTATCTTGGCTATAGTTGTCGGACGCCATTTTGTATATCGGCGGCCATTTTAGAGAATGCGTTACCTCGTGGCCAGCATGCCCTTGTCCTTCCTCTGTACCACTGACCACTCGAGTTTGCCCAGCAACAGGCTATTTTTAGTAATGGTCAAGCTCACACATGCGCAGTTCAGATTGACCAGTCATCCCTTAGGAATGTTCCGCCAAACTGACCAGTGGTGTTATAGCTCTTCCCATGAGTTGGCTGTGTTCCAAAAATGACCATATATGTACCTAAAACTCTGTAAATGTGTACCGCCTACCTTTTTATTACTGTAAAACTGTATAAAAGAAGGATTTGCACCGATGTTCGGTGTGATACTTCTTGCATTACCGAAGGGTGCTGTAGGAATGTACCACCACCCCATGGGGTCTTAATAAACTTGTCTTTTACATTTTCTAGTTTCCGTGCCAACAGTTCTTATGGTGTAGTGGGTATTCTGCGGAATATGTAGGCCTGGAGAACCCAAATACCACAAATTGGCGACCACGAAGGGACTCATCGGCGACTCGGATGCCCGAAGGAGAGGTCGTGACGAAGGATTGGAAACTCGCCATGGACGCGTACGCTGCCTCTGAGTGGCCCAAGTCTTGGCACCCACGGTGTTTTCTTCCTTTCCTTCTGATCTGACCTTCCAGTTGGCGCCGGTCCTCGACTGAGATCCTACTCGTTTGAGTTGTTGTACAGTGCCGATTTGGCTGATTCGATTACAGACCTTGGCAGTTGGAACCTGGATATCTGAGAATTTGGTAAGCTTGTGATTGGTAAGGTAGTCTGCGGATGCTTACTGTGGTTCTATGAATATGTTTTGTGTTAGCTAACATTTGATCCTATGATTTGAACTATATGTGCAGTGCACTTCACATAGGCAGGCATGTAGAGATATTTCTCTAACTTTGTTTGTGTTTGAGCGGCACCTTTGTGATAGTAAGTGCCATTTTTGTGGTATCACGTTTCCGTGATATTTTTTGAACATGCCTGTTTTAAGCACCCTCCGAGGAATGTGCTGTCTTGGAAATGGTACCACTTATCGATTAAATAAATCCCAGCTTGCTCCCCCAGAGGGGACTCCCAATCGAGAGATGTATATAAAATTCGGCCTTCCCCCTATATTGTACAGTAAATTATGGAATAAATATACTAAATCTGATCCTGAGTTGCAATGGCCACTACATGGGTCGTTTGACTTACGAAAGGTTCAGTTTGTGGAGCAATGTTTGTTTCAGCGCAGGTCTATACAAAATATGTTTGATTGTGTACGAATGTTGGAGAAAGCAGTGCGTGAGCGAATGAAGTGTGAGATTGCCTTGGTGGAAAAAGAGCAGCGCAAGGCTGCTCGAGATAAGACTTTACAGCTGGAGGAGAAGGAGTTACAGGAAAAGAAAGAGAGGGAGGCACGGGAACGTAATTTGCAAACGAGCGGTCAATTTCCTATTCGGCGTCCTCTTTATTCTGTCCTTACTAACGAAGTTGATGATTTTTCATTATTAGATCGGTGCCCGTCTCCGTATGTTTCGCCTACTGCTCCTGGTGTGGACTCAGACGACAGTGATCGAGGGAGTAAGAGTAAAAGGTTAACTGCTAGTGAAACTGCGGAGTTGCGCAGTTTTGCTCGCAAGCTTAATTTGAATAAAATAACTATGTCGGAGATTAACATTGAAAGAAATAAGTGGTCAGAGCGAGAGCAGTTGTATTTTTTAAGTGCTTTCGGAGATGAAGTTGTAGAACGATTTAGGAAACATTCAGATGATCTAGAGCATAAGGATATATCAGTTCATCGTGAGAATATGCGTAAAGGTTTATTTGTTATTACAGATGCGGATGGGTTTTTCCAACGGTTGGTCCAGCTACGGGATGAGGCGTCCAGATTACGGGAAGCACAAAAAGCAGCAGACTTGCCTGCGCCGGGGTCGACGGAGTCATCCAAACAGTGTTCTGTGTTTGGAACAGATAAGAGTTCTAAAGTTCATGTTATGCCTATGCGCGAAGCCGCACCTTTGTATGTTCCCCCTAAAGGGCAAGGTACCAGTGATGATAAATTGTCCGGGGATGCAAAAGGGTATTTTATATATAATTGGGTGTACACGCCTTGGAATAGAGCAGATGTTATGGCATTGAAAAACGCTTTACCTGATCCACGTAAAAATCCAGCAGCTTTCTATGAAGGAGTGGAGGGGGCTATTTCTTCCTGTGTTATGACACTAGTTGATATCGATCTTTTCTTTGGGTTAATACTGCCCCCTGACATGTGGAGAGCAATTCGTAAGTTTGATGACCAAACGATTTTAGGAGCGGATTGGAAAGCGATAGCCCAAACTGATTTAGACAGGGAGCCTGCATGTAAGCCTTGCCAGTTAATCCTAGATCTCCCAACAGCTATTTTGAATAAATTAAAAATGCTTGTTCCCCCTAAAAAGATTGATTGGACTATGTTAGCCTCTTGCAAACAGAAACAGGATGAGTCGGTATCTGACTTCTTTTCACGTTTCGAGGAAGCGTTTCATGATTACAGTGGGCAATTATTAACGGATGATACGGGTAGGCATTTGTTTGTCGATAAGTATGTGGCTAATCTCCTGCCGGAGATTGCAAAGCGATTGAAAACTAGTGAAAGTTCCTGGACCACGGCGACCCCTGCGTCTTTGTTAACTATGGCTCAGTATTATGAGCAGCAGGAATTAGAGGCTAAAGAAGGTATAGATAAGAAAGCGAAGGAGTTGAAGATGAAGGTGATGTTGGCTCAGGTTCGGGCTACGCAGCCAAGAGGGAATGATAGAGGCAGGCGAGGAGGGTATGGTATGTCTTATGGTCGTACTGGCATTGCTGAGGACCAATGTGCATACTGTAAAGAGTTTGGGCATTGGGCTGAAGATTGTCCGGTGCTTCGTGAGCAACGTAGTCAGCGTGGTCGAGGAGGTGGAAGGACACAGAATAGTTATTCGGGGATGAGAGGTGGAGCAAGTGAGCGTGGTAGGTTTGAGGTGAGGGGTCGTGGTCAGGATGAGCGTAATACTTTTGATCGACTGAATCAGTACCAGATATCGGAGGGTGAGAATGTGGAGTCTCAGGATTATGTGCACGCATAGGATTGCGTAGGATGGGGGGTGGAATCGGTTGAAGTGCGAGTAGATCAAAGAGGTCCATATGTATCAGCGGGCGTTTTGGGTTCTACTGATCAGTTTTTGGTTGATACAGGAGCTACTCGCAGTGCTCTGTCTTGAAATTTGGTTCCAAGGGCTCCCCTGTCTGGTGAAATGATTACATGTATAGGGTTCGATGGCACACCCTCTCTAAGCCCACTGTCACAACCTCTTGCATTTTGCATTGACAGATTCTTTGGCCTGTGTCCATTCTTATTGTCGCCACATACCCCAGACAATATTATGGGCATAGACTTGCTTAAATATTTTCGAGCAACAATACGCTGCGCTCCTGAAGGAGTGCGGGTTATTTTGAATGACAATTATCCAGATGTAGGAAGACTATGTACCATGCAGGAAATTGAAGCATTAGCCTCTCTCCCACATACGTTATGGGCTGCATCAGACACGGATGTGGGACAGATGCACATTCCGCCTATTCGAATAACTGTTAAGGAGGGAGTGTATTTGCCACGTGTACCCCAGTACAAGATATCTAGAGAAGGTGAAATTGCCCTGACACACATTGTTCAGGATTTGATTATTGCAGGAGTTGTGGAGGAAGTTCCCTACAATTTTTGTAACAGCCCGATTCTTCCGATCCTAAAGAAAGACGCTGACGACAAGGTCTATCGATTTATGATTGATTTGAGAGAAATAAACAAAATTATAGTGCCCCAGTACCCGGTGGTGTCTGATATCACCACCTTATTTACTTTGGTCCCCCCTACTGCCACCACGTTCTCTGTAATTGATCTTTAAAATGCCTTCTTTTCCATTCCCATCCATCCCGATAGCAGATATCTATATGGCTTCACGTTAAATATTAAATCGTATAGATTTTGTCGTGTTCCTCAAGGCTATACAGAAAGTCCCAGCATCTATAGCCAGGCTCTAAAAAGACAGCTTGATTCCTTTGATTTGCAGTCTGGAGTAGCTCTTATCCAGTATGTTGATGATATCTTACTGGCTTCAGACACATATGTACAGTGTGAGGAGAGCGCTCTTGCTTTGCTCTCTTTTCTTGCTAGAACGATCATAAAGTTTCTAGGAAAAAGTTACAATATTGTAGACCAAAGGTGACCTACCTCGGTCATCTTTTGTCTAAGGAGGGACGTGCATTAACATCTGATCGTATTCAAGCAATTCTAGATACACCAGTCCCCCACACTCAGAGAGATGTGCGTGCCTTTATAGGTTTAACGTCCTTTTGTAGACAGTGGATAATGGGGTTTTCACACATTATAAAACCCTTGTTAGCATTATTGTCTACAACTACACCAATGCCTCTTGAATGGACAGATGAATGTCAGACTGCTTTCGAACAATTGAGACAAGCCCTTTGTTCTGCACCAGTGCTAGGTACACCAGATTACACAAAGATTTTCACGTTGTATGTACACGAGAAAGATGGCTGTGCATTGTCGGTGTTAGTGCAGACACACGGGGATAAGCAGAGACCCTGTGCATACTTTTCGGCAATACTTGATCCTGTGGCACAAGGTTTACCCGGGTGTTTCCGAGCAGTTGCAGCAACAGCAGTAGCTATACGGCAGAGTGAGGGAATAGTTTTGTCACACAAACTGTTGGTGTTAGTTCCCCATGCGGTAGACGCTCGGCTAAATCAAACGAAAACCCAGTATCTCACGAGTGCACGGTTAACAGGATATGAGCTCACACTGCTGGCACCACATATCACACTAAAGAGATGTGCTACCCTGAACCCTGCCACTTTATTTCCGTATCCGGTTGCTGAGGGCCAGGGGCCAGGAGGAAGAACACCATGATTGTGTTTTCCTGACTGAAGAACAAACAAAGGGTTGTGTCGACTTACAGGATACGCCACTTCCAGATGTGGATGGGGAACTGTGGGTTGATGGATCGTGTTTAAGGCTGCCAGATGGCACAACTTCTGCAGCATACGCGATCACGACACTTAAGACAGTGGTAGAAACAGCACGAATACCACAGAAATCAGCCCAAGCAGCAGAATTAATAGCTTTGACAAGAGCCTGTAAATTGAGTGCTGGCTTATGTGTGAACATCTACACAGACAGCCGGTACGCCTTCGGAGTAGCGCATGACTTTGGCCTACTCTGGAGAGAGCGTGGGTTTTTGACTTCGCATGGAGTACACATCATGCACGGAGAACTAGTGCGTGATCTTTTGAATGCGTTGCTTTGTCCAAAGAAAGTGGCGATAATCAAATGCAGTGCACATAAAAAGGTCACTGGCAAAGTGGGACAAGGTAACGCTTTTGCTGACAGTATAGCAAGGCAAACGGCTATGTTACGAAATGACTCACCAATGTATGTGGTGAAATCACAGGCTGAGCGGTGGCATGATGCTAGAGAGGAGATACTAGATATTCAGAAATCAGCGTCTGAAGCAGAACTTGCAACCTGGGCAGCAGAGGGAGTGCTGGATGATGAGGGTTGTTGGCGAAGCAAAGATATGGAAAGATGGAAATTGCCTGCAGCTTACTTGCAGGCGATGGTCCAAATGACACATGGATTGGCACATGTTGGAGCTCTTGCAATTACTCGATTGCTAACGCGAGTCTGGGAGCATACTGAGATTGCCAATACGGCCAAAAGAGTAGTGCAGACCTGTCTGATATGTTTACAGCACAATCCTGCAAAAGGGACGCATACTCCGAAAGGAGGGTTTGTTCCACCTACTGCACCGTTTGAAGTATTGCAAATGGATTACATCCAGCTTGAGCGTTGTAATAACCTTAAGTGTGTCTTAGTGGTGGTGTGTGCTTTCAGTAAATGGATTGAGGCCTTCCCCACGAAGGATAATACAGCGTTGACAACAGCTAAGGTTTTGCTCAAAGAATACTTCCCTCGATACGGCGTTTGTAAATTTTTGTGGAGCGATAATGGTCCTCATTTTGTTGGGAAAATTGTGGAATACGTGATGAAGGGATTGGGAATCCAGCAGAAATTTCATGCTGTGTTCCATCCTCAGTCAGCAGGTCTTGTTGAACGATATAACGCTACTCTGAAATTAAAGCTAGCAAAGATTGTGGCATCCACATCTTTGAAATGGAAAGACGCCCTGCCATTGGCATTACTATCTATCAGATCAGTGCCTCATTCCCGAACTGGCCTCACACCTTATGAAGTGGTGTTTGGAAGGCCGATGAATATATGGGGTGTTCCTAAGCCTCGATTGTTACATGATGTGCCTTGTATAATGATGAACGATTATTTGGCATGATTAACAAATGATTTACTTTCCATTCACCAACAGGTTCGAGAAGCTCTCCCCGACAATTCCATTGAGAGGCTCACAATCTTCGTCCTGGGGATCATGTCATGATCCGCTCCTTCGAGAGGACAAGCAGCCTGGAACCGAGGTGGCGTGGCCCCGAGCAGGTATTGCTCGCAACTCGAATGGCTGTGTGAGTCACCAACAGGAAGCGGTGGGTGCACTCCCCTCACTGCCGCCGTGTCTCTCCAGATCTGGTGAGCCCAACTGTACTGTCTGATTATCGAGACATCTTGGACGAGGAGAAGAGCCCAGCTGTAACGTCGGCCGAAGCGGAGGGAGCCTTCCCGGACCACACTGTTTCTGGGAAAGAGAGATATAACCTACGACCACGATAAGTTTTTGGGTGCGAGACTGGTTGAGTTACCGCTCCAGGTTTGTGAAACGGAAGCCGGGAATATCAAGGGGGAGGATCTGTTCTGCCAAGTGTAGCGACACCCGTCTTGAATCTCGGAGAAGAAACCAACGGCTACCTCGGAGCTCAGCACTCACATTTTAATTTTTTTAGTTGTGTTTTTTAAGACACTCTGAACTTTGAACTATGGCATCTTCTGCAGTGCGAGACAAGAGAATTCTTGGTGCAGTACTATTTGTTTTGACAATCGTTGTGATAGCTGTGATAGCCTGGGTAGTAGAACTTGTGGTGCCAGTACGAGAACATTTGTTGCCTACTACCCCAATTCCATCCGAACATTTCCATTTTACTCTGCCTTATCATGAGGAGCGGCACCGACAGACTTATTTGAACAATAGTTTTATTCAGATTCTGCATCACACCCACAATATGACTAACACTTCGAACTGCTGGGTATGTGGGATGTTGCCCGGACATCAAAAGAAAGGAGGCACACCACTTATCCCACTCCCGTTTTCCCATAATGGCTCTTGCAATGCCTGGTACACACTCCTATTCACTTTGCGATGACCAACAAAAGGGGGGTTGCTCTTTCGACTCAATAAGATATGCTATAATGACCGAGATGGCTATCCGCAAGCTGAAGGAACTAAGTTTGAATGGGAGGAGTACCGCCCCGACAACGTGTCGGCACCACGAGTTTATAATAATCACCGGAACATAAATATGTCCAATTCACATGTAATTACTGTTATTGATACCAAAGCCGATCTCTGTGTTCGTAATAAAGGTGCAATCCCAGTTGGCAGAAGTGAATGTAAAACCACTCTTACCTTTGACACTCCAAATGGCATTTCATTTGTGGCCTCCCGAAATACGTATTTTATATGTGCAAATAAAGGCTATCATCGTCTCCCTATAGGATGGTTAGGAACATGCTATATATCTTTTGTATTACCCCCTGTATTTATTGCCCCACCTATGTATCATAACAACTACATTCTTTACCACGATTTTATATTGAACAGGGTAAAAAGAGCATTAGTTCTTGAAGACATAGACCAAACGGACACTGCGTTGCAACAATATGTCGATTTTAATTTAGGTCTGTTTTCTTTTGTTGGAGCTGCTTTGAATAGTCGAAAAATACGACGGTTAACTCGTGTTGTAGAAGCTGTTGCCAATGTTACTGCTTTTGCATTAGGAAATTTAACTGAGGAGCTTCAGATAACTAGAATTGTAATGCTCCAGAATAGAATGGTGTTAGATGTAGTATTAGCTGATCGTGGAGGAGCATGCCGCATTATCCGAAGTGGTTGCTGCGTATATGTGCCAGATAACTCACCTTCTGTTTATGATGCCATATCTAAATTACATGTAATTGCTGCTGAAATACATCCTGATAATGGTACATGGACATTTTCGGGGTGGTTTTGGTCAATACTTAGTACCTGGGGTTGGAAGTTGCTGACGATTCTATGTGTAATAATTGGAATATTATTCTTTTTATGTCTTTGTATCCAGTGTGGCCCTGTATTATGCTCCATGTGCCTTTCTGCTTGCATTCCATCCAAACGAGCCTTTGCTAACCACATGACTGCTAAGGCAATTCCCCTCCTGTGTGGAGATCCTTGAAATACATTATTTCATGACATAAGCACACGACCAGTGTACTGCATGACGAGCTGAGCTCGTCATGAGCAGCGAAGGGGCTAAACATGAACAAATGATTCATAAAGAAGTGGCACAAATGATGTCTATTGATATTGAAGATGAGTACCCAGACTATGTCCACTATGAGGTAGCTTCAGCTAAACGCTAAAATGGTCGTCTGTCGTAATTTGACGGTGATCGGTTAGCGTTAAGCTTTGCTACACGTACTTTTCCCTTATCTTGGCTATAGTTGTCGGATGCCATTTTGTATGAATCCATGTATGCAACCATTTTAGAGAATGCGTTACCTCGTGGCCAGCATGCCCTTGTCCTTCCTCTGTACCACTGACCACTCGAGTTTGCCCATCAACGGGCTATTTTTAGTAATGTCAAGCTCACACATGCGCAGTTCAGATTGACCAGTCATCCCTTAGGAATGTTCCGCCAAACTGACCAGTGGTGTTATAGCTCCTCCCATGAGTTGGCTGTGTTCCAAAAATGACCATATATGTACCTAAAACTCTGTAAATGTGTACCGCCTACCTTTTTATTACTGTAAAACTGTATAAAAGAAGGATTTGCACCGATGTTCGGTGTGATACTTCTTGCATTACCGAAGGGTGCTGTAGGAATGTACCACCATCCCATGGGGTCTTAATAAACTTGTCTTTTACATTTTCTAGTTTCCGTGCCAACAGTTCTTATGGTGTAGTGGGTATTCTGCGGAATATGTAGGCCTGGAGAACCCAAGTACCACAGTATGTTCCTTTTCTTTACCCGCCTTTAGACAAGTTGCAAAAGTCTGTTTCTCGAAATAGCATGTTCCTTGTTCTTACCTTCCCTTTATTTCAACTTTGCTAAATGGTTGGCATAACCTATCTCTTGCATAGTTATACACTGTTTCTGATCTTGGTTATTGTTTAATTACCTTTAAGCTGTGGCTCATTACTTTTGATGATGATTAGATAAAGAGTTTGAACCTACCCTGAGTCTGTGGTTATTATATGAGTGCCAATGTTATGGTATTTTTAATTGCCTTTCTTTACATATAACTCTATTTGGTCATAAGTACCAAGTGACAAGGATTGGTAAGTCAATGGTATAGGAAATTAGTGGATTAAAATAGACTGGTAGTAGAGTATGGGTTACCTGTCTAAGGAAATGTGTAATTGAATTATGGGCCCAGGAGAGTATTGGTAAAATTATAGTCGGGTGACTTGCACGCTCTATCTAGGTGTTACAGTGACCTTGAAGCAATAGATTGACTACCACAAGTTTGGATTTGGTATCCTGTAGTGAGTGATACAATACAATCCTTGGGTCAGGCACATGGCATCTCACAACCTGTTGACCAATCTATAATGTATACCCCAGGGGACGGTCATAGGCCCGAGGGTATTAAATCAAATGATGGTAAGCCACCAGAAGGGTCTATGCATTTTAATAATGCTGGTCCTCGTCTTGAAGTACTTACAGATCCTATAAATAATTATGAAAGTCCTGACATGTTAATATCACACCTAATTCCATGCAAATAAAGATGGTATCTTGGAATATAGCTGGGCTTACAAGGAAACTGCAAGAATCAGATTGGCAGATTTATATTGATTCCTTTGATATTTGCCTCTTTCAAGAAACCTGGGCAAAAGAACCTTTATTTAAAGCTGGTTATAGAACATTCAGCTTAGAGGTGTGGCAATCAGTTAGAGGAAGACCATCCGGAAGCCTCTTAGTATGGATAAAAAATAATATCAATGCATCTGTAGTGATCTTTCCTACTTCCACTGATGATATCTTGGGACTTAGTTTTAAATTTCCAAACAAGTACTGGTTCCACTTGTTCAATATATATATAAGACCCAGAGAATCTTCAAATGAATTAGTAATAATCACCCAGTTAGAGGAAGCTCTCGACACAATACAATCTAAAGAGCTTATTACACTTGGAGGTGACTTCAATTGTTGTTACGAGCCATTGCAGGTAGTAAATATGGTTCTTGAAGAACAAGACCTTGCTATGGGCATCCCCTTATTGGAGACAGACGAAATGGTGAGACTTTCTGCCTCAGCTTTACAGATATATAATTTTACCATTGAATATGGATTTAAATCATGCACTGGCAGAACCCCCTTAGACCTCAAATTCTCAAATACCTTCTCAAGAGGGGTATCATCCTCCCGCATTGATTATATTATAAGTACCCGTCATTGAGACCTTGTCCAAGATTTTAAGGTGGATAGCAGCAGAAGAGAAAGTGATCACTTCCCCTTGTGCTTAGACCTTGTAGGGAAAGTTTTTCTGCTGCATTCTCCATCCCAAACAGACAGGGATGTAGAGGTGATACAGCCTCAGTTTTCTTACAATAGGAGGGCAGTAATAGGGCCATCTATCCTGGGTAAGATCTAATCTCTTACACATGTTTACAATATCTTTGTTGACCTAGTATCATATTTTATGGAAGAGCGATCTAGTGGCCTAACTATAACTCAGATCCATCAGATGCTGATTGAGAGTATAAAGCCTTTTTAACTAAACCAGTGCCTAAGAACATCAAACATAACATCATGTCAAGGCAGTCAAACCTATGGTTTGACATGGAATGTGTTCTTGCTAAGAAAAATCTAGTCAAGGCCCTAGAAACCAAAAACATCACTCTGATTAGGCAACTTAGGGACGCATATAAAAAACCCAGAAGTCTGCACGTACAAAGTGGGAAGATGCAAGCCTGGAAGAACTGCTAACAGCTACTAAGAGGGGTGACCAGTTCTTATTCTGGAGGATTATTGCAAATGGCACCAAGGCACAAGTTCCTGTTCAAGACTATAATCTAGATCCTAAGTCCTGATATAACCACTTTGCCCACTTATACGCTCTCTCTGCCCAACAAATTGAAGTTTCTTTAGTTAATATTGATACATTTTTATCATCTAACCAAACTACACCTCTTCAATTCAGTATGGGAGACACATTAAAGGCAATAGCGGCTATAAAACCCTCTAAAGCACCGGGACCTGATAAGATCCCGGGTGACTTATTTAAACACGAGACAGATGTTTGGGCTCATTACATCAACCTCCTCTGTAATGAAATTGCTAGAGGAAAACCCATCCCTGACTCTTGGAAGGGAGCGGAAATCGTCCCGATCTATATGAAAGACTGTAGAGACCATCCCGCTAATTATAGACCTATTAGCCTGTTAGATATATTGCAAAAGGTCTATGCAAAACAGATCTTAGACAGACTAAATGAGTGGACAATAGATAATAACGTGTTCTCCTCATGTCAATCTGGTTTTAGAAAGAAAATAAGTACCTTAGACCAGGTCTTTAGATTAATAATGATATCATGGAAATACACACGGTTAAGACGTGGAAATCTATATGTGGCCTTTATAGATTTAAAGGCTGCATTTGATTACATTCCTAGAGACCTACAATAGGCAAACCTACTTCAGCAAGGGGTTCCGAGCAACAATGTAATCCAGCTAGTTGGGCTCCATGAGAACACATATGCGAAAGTGCAGTGGGGGAAAGGGGGAGAATTGACGGAAGAGATACCAATAAAAAGGGGCGTGCGCCAGGGCTGTGTCCTGGCACCAACTCTATTCCTCTTGTACGTCAATGATGTGATAGAGGCCCTCAAAAATGGCAATCACGATTCCCCGAAATTGGGAGGCGAACATATCTGTGCGCTAACTTTTGCTGATGACACCATTCTGTTATCTCAGACACCTAAGGGTATCCAAAACCTCTTAAATTCATTGGATGTGTACTGCAGGCAAAAGGGGCTGGAAATAAATTGACTGAAAACAAAATATATGACTATCAGACCCCACAAATGTTTTAAAAAGAAACTGCAGTTAAATGGAGTAACCTTGAAGCGTGTTCCAAATTTTGTATATTTTGGGGTAACTGTTGACTCCAAACTATCATGGAATCCTCAGATTATGAAATCCAAATAGATCCTTAAACAATATGCAGCTCCAATCATAAAAAAGCTTTTCTCTACCACGTAAAAAAGCTATTACTTCTGCACTCCAAGTTCATAAATCTAGGGTTCAAGCAGCCACTTTATATGGCTCAGAGTTATGGGGAGGGCGGCCCTCTTACCGCTAATGATAGGGGAAAACAAAATTATGAGGAGGTTCATTGCCCTACCACAGAATATACCTGTGATCCCCCTTATGCTTGATTTGGGCATTAGGCGAATCGAGCATAGGGCTATTTGCATGACCCTTTCATACTGGATCAGAATATGGACCACGGTGGAATCGCAAACATATAGACAGGCTTTAAGAGAATTGATCCCTCTTGACACTTCTGTTACCTTTCCATTGTTGGTCCATATCCGTAGTTGGTTTCTGGATTTGGGCTTGACCAGGTTCTGGGAACACCCTGACTTGCTCACCCCTGAATCCAAACAGGAATGCAAAACCATCTTTTGGAATTACATTGAGCAGAGTGCCACATTAAATTGCAATTATGGCCCACTCATAACCCAGTTTTAAAATAAACCCCTGCTTTGAATCTTTCCTAGATGAGATTGAGCCCTTACTTGCTAAAGTGCTGTATCTAAAATTTAGATATGGTACGTTGCAAATCAAGGCATGCACATCTAGACGGGGAAAAAGGATGGTGAGAATAATGATTCTATATGCACCCTCTGCTCTTTAGGAAGAGAAGAGGTTCTTGCCCATGTACTATTCTTTTGTCCGTTATATGAAATCCCAAGGAAAAAGTTGATACAACTCTTGGGTAGGAATTTGTGCATCAGGAAATACATTCATATGTTGCGCATCTTAAAGGCAGACACTTTTAAGTTGAACGTATTTGGAACAAATAGATTCTTATTGGCAGCAAATTTTATTAGACTAAAGCGAGGTTTGAAGCTTTAACCTAAATAATGAAAAAAGATTTTACCCGGCTCTATGATTCTATATAAAGACTGATACTTCCTAATTTAGTAATTGCATATGATGTCAATCGAATATTTTTGTAGTTGATTGTTAAAATTAATCATTAACAACATATTTGTGTGTGGTACTTGCATTTTACATAATCAAAATGCTGTTATTGTTTCTGAAATTATCATTTACGTTTGATCCGGAGTATTAATTAAAAAAAATGTTGTTGTAACTAGGAAGAGTTTGCCGAGTATTATGCACTTCAAAAAGTTTAGTACATGATGCTAAAATTATAAAATTGCACCTTAGACTTTGTAATGTTAGGCACTAGGCACTTTAAAAAATCTAATGTATATGCTGCTAAAATTGTAAAATTGCACTTTGGACACTGCTGTAAGGATGCATTGTTCAAAACCTCAGCAGCCAGCCAGACATCTAACTACTAAAACTCCAGTAAGATTAATAATGACCTACAACACCCAATCCTCCGCATTCAGCCAGATAGTAAGAAAGAGGTGGGATATCCTCCTACAGGATAAAGTGTTAAAAGAGAGATTAGATCCACCCCGGTCCATAACCTACAGGAAAGGCAGATCTATCAAGGACCTGATAGTGCAAAGCCATTTAGAGAAGAAGAAAACATGGCTGGAAGCAAAGGGAGGATTTTTCAAGTGTGGAAAATGTAAGGCCTGCAGTCACAGCTCCAATGTAAGGGAAGTTGAACTCAAGAGAGTGAAGAGAAAATGGAAAATCAATAAGAACATCCAATGTACCACAGACCATGTTATTTATGTAGTAACTTGCCCTTGTGGCAAATGGTACATTGGCTCAACCACCTTCCTGGTTAAAAAGCGAATCCTTGAGCACTGGCGTGCAATTACGAACAAGGATTTTGCTTACAGCACGGCCAAACATTTCCATCAATACCATGATGGAGACTGGACCAAGGCGAAATTCTTCGCTCTTGATTCAATCCCAAAGCATGTAAGAGGAGGAGACCGTTTAACGACATTACGCAGAGCAGAATCCAAATTTATCTTACAGGCAGGCTGTATCGTACCATTTGGGATGAGCATCGATGAAGAGATGTATGTACATTTATGAACTACAAGACCGAGACCTTCCTAATTCCCCTTCAAGATACTCAGATTCCATGACAAAATCTGATTTTATAATTTTCATTTATGATTTATGTTGACATTTTTAGTGTTTTGTTTATGTACTATGAAGTTTGAATAATCTGATTCCATGAGGAAACTACAGTGCTTGATAAGTTAATAGAGGACATGGTTTGACAATGTTTTTTTCTTAAAGACTTCTTTTCTATTGTTAAATTGTATTGAACTAATCACAATTCTTTCCCTTTTTCATCTCTTTTGAACCGAGCTGTCCTGAAAGGAGTAATACAAACCACAATTAGTGAATACCGTTACGAGCACTACCACTCCACGAAAAATTACAATTTATGACTAAGAGCACGGGATAGCAATTTTTGAATGAAATCAACTCTGAGGGATGATGAGGATAAATCTATTTATCCCTTCTGGCATTTATCTTGAATAAAGAACTATTCTTTTTGACAAAATAGAATTTACAGTCCCTTAAATTTCTCTCTTTACATATAGTAATACAAATATAAATAAATATATGGGTGTGAGGATAGTAATTAGAATATGGATTGATTGGGAAATAAAATTGATAGAAGGCCTTACGAGCTTTTTATTGGGGTACTAGACCCAATTTACCTGTTTATTCCCTTACCACGTCTTCCATCTTCTCTCTCCCCCTTATATATACCTATCATAGACTTTCTCTCTCTATTACACCTTTCAAATTCTCGTGTCCTTTTGCCCTTTCAATTGTTTCCTCTATACTGCAAAAATGGGTACTACACCATTATGCAAATTTTGCTTCTATTTTTTGAAAGAAACACTAGAATAGTCTAAACAAAACACTTGGGAGACGTGAACTAGTTATTTTTTTTAAATTGTTAATATTTATGAATTTGCACTGTCACAGTTTCTGTGTGAAGATTGTAAACACGGACGCTTTCCTCCCTTTTTATTGTTTGGAATTGCTATAACTACCGATTTAAAAAAATAGCAGTCATGTGACCAAGAGCCCGTGAGCATCTGTTTGTGCCCAAATAAACAACTTTTCTGTACCTGGCTGGTGTGGCTTGTCATCCTTTTGCAAAAGAACAAGAGGAATCCGTAGATATATTATATATATATATATATATATATATATATATATATATATATATTCACTGAAAAAACCATAGGTTATAGACCATATATAGTTAGGGATTAGCATTTAAAAAACCTTATTTTATTTGCACAAAACCATTGAAGTTCCATATATAGTTAGTTACACTAACTATATATCGCGGACCCGCAATCCACTGCTAATGATGTCACATATTACATCATTCATGACATGGTCAGTGACATCACTGATGACATCACTGATGACATCTCAAATGACATCACTGATGACATCACTGATGACAACATCCAGTGACTGTTTGTTTCTGTAAAGTTAAAATATGTCTTACATATTGAAGAATGAGTGGATGTATAAGTGTCTGGATGAAGGATTTAGTAGGTGCATGACTGACTGTATGAGTGAGTGATTAAATGTGTCTCACTGAGTGCATGGGTTAGTGACTAAACTGTTTTAATTTGTGCATCATTATATCTGTTGTTCTACAAACTGCTGCATATGTTGATCAGTAGCTATATGAGTAACTGTATGGGTTATTCATTGGTTGTCCAAGTATCTGTATGGGAAACTGAGTGTGTGTGTATGGGTGGCTGGGAGGTGTGTGACTCTGTACATAGATGTGTGAGTAGTTGATTCACTATATGTATGGGTTCAAAAGTGCATGTGGAAACAGCTGTATGGGCGGTTGACTGTGCATGAGTGTATTAGTGAGTGAATGGATATCTCAGTGCTACATGTCAAAGTAAGTACATATGTAAAACACAGTACATGTGAGAGTTGACATCTATAAATAACTGTGCATAAGAGCCAGTGAATGTGTGAGTGGCTGTATGGATCATTGTGAACATGTATCAGGGATTGTATAAGAGAGTAAAGTAAATATGTGTTACTATATGTTTGAATAAGTAAGGTGTGTATAACTGTATAGTTGAGGAAATGGAGATGTGATTGATTCTTTGCATGACTGACTAGGTGTGTGAGTAACTCCATGGATGTGTGACAGTCTGTGAGTGCCTGTTTACACTGAGTGTATCTAAGGTTATATTAGAGTCTGAAGATGTATTATCACATAAATGATATCATCAGTGATGTAATCAGTAATGTCAAATGAGATGTCAGTGATGTCATCAGTGATGTCATTTGAGATGTCATCAGTGATGTCATCAGTGATGTCATTTGAGATGTCATCAGTGATGTCATCAGTCATGTCACTGACCATGTCATGAATGATGTAATATGTGACATCATTAGCAGTGGATTGCGGGTCGGCGATATATAGTTAGTGCAACTAACTATATATGGAATTTCAATGGTTTTGTGCAAATAAAATAAGGTTTTTTAAATGCTAATCCCTAACTATATATGGTCTATAACCTATGGTTTTTTCAGTGAATTTTCAAGGTTTTGTAAATGCAAATTCCTAACTATATATGGTCTATAACCTATGGTTTTTTCTGTGAATTTCATTGGTTTTTTAAAAGCTAATATCTATAGCCGTAAAATATATTCTTTATTAAGTGACGTATCACGTAGCCCGTGAGACGCCTCATGATGCATCGCATAACCGTGACGTATCGTCTCTGCAGCGCAAACCAAACCCAAAACGTAAGCGCGCCAGAACACGCTTAAAGATATATATATATCTTTTTTAACCTTAATTAGACAAAATCCACACGTGCACATATCACAAACGTTCAAAAAACACAATATGTCGGACTCCCGTTACGCTACCGGTTAGCTGCCCGGTTAACGTACCAGGAAGCACCTTTACCGCGAAAAATCGCAAATTTTTTTTCTTATGCCCCGCAGGGAACTTTAATAGCCCCCTCATCAATCCTAGGGGTTCAGGAGGGGTCTGCCTTACCCCTTTCATTCATTTACGCCTTTTTTTTTCCACCTCTTGTCTCTCGATCCTACCGAGAGACAAGATGGCGGCCGCTCCGGACTGTTTACAATGTTGACAGCCAATCAGCTACTCCTCAGACTCCCGTTACACTGCCGGTTAGCTTCCCAGTTAGCTGCCGGGTTAGCTGCCCGGTTCGCGTACCAAGACGCGTCTCTACGGCAAAAAAATCGGATTTTTTTTTTTTTGGCCCCGCGTGGCTTTATAATATCCCCCTCATCAATCCTATGGGGTCAGAAGGGGTCTACCTTGCCCTCTTTCCTTCATTTCCCCCTTTGTTTTGGTCTCCTCTTGTCTCTCGATCCTACCGAGAGACAAGATGGCGGCCGCTCCGGACTGTTTACAATGTTGACAGCCTATCAGCTACTCCTCAGACTCCCGTTACACTGCCGGTTAGCTTCCCGGTTAGCTGTCCGGTTCGCGTACCAAGACGCGTCTCTACGGCGAAAAAATCGGATTTTTTTTTTTTTTTGGGGCCCCGCGTGGCTCTATAATATCCCCCTCATCAATCCTAGGGGGTCAGAAGGGGTCTACCTTGCCCCCTTTCCTTCATTTCCCCCTTTGTTTTGGCCTCCTCTTGTCTCTCGATCCTACCGAGAGACAAGATGGCGGCCGCTCCGGACTGTTTAGAATGTTGACAGACACCGGAGAGCCAATCAGCTTCGCTTCGCAAAGTTCCGATACGCGAAAAGTACGCGAACCGGAGCGCAGCCCGGAGCGCTGTTACAGATATATATCTTGTTTTAAACGTTAATTTCTCAAAATCCACTGAAGCACATATATTGAGACCTAGCAAAGGCACATCGGGCTAACAGTCCCTACAATTTTGCCAAGTTTCGTGGAAATCCATTCAGCCGTTCGGGCTAAAAGTGAGGCCAACCGCCCTATGGAAATTAACATGGGAAAAACGCGTTTTGGGACCCCCCTTTTTTCTCGGCCCCCCCTTGACGAAAGCCCCCCACAAATTTCCAGGAGCTGCACAGAAACAAAATGTACCATTTTCCTGAAAATTTCAGCCAATTCCTTCCACAAACGCCAAAGTTATTAGGCATAGAATTTTCAAAAGTTCCATAGAGAAAAAATCCTAACTATATATACCTACTGGCTATCGCCAGTAGGTAATATATATATATATATATATATATATATATATATATATATATATATATATATATATATATATATATATATATATATATTATCTACTGGCGGTCGCCAGTAGGTAGTTATAGTTAGGACCTAGTTTCCATAGGAAATCCTCAACATTCTATTTGGAATAACTTTGGCCCTGGTGGATGAGTCTTTGCGAATTTCTCAAAGAAGATGGCTCGGTCCGCTGCGCTCCTTCCCTGAAAGTTTGGGGGGGATTAGTCAAGTGGGAGCTGAGATATAAGGGGGGTCCCAAAACGTGTTTTCTCCATGTTATTTTCCATAGGACCTTTAGACTCGGCTACAGGTCGAACGGCTGAATGGATGTATAAGAAATTTGCCAAAACTGTAGAGTCCTGTTCGGAGATTACGCTTTTTTTGGAATGGTGTAAATCCGTTCAGTAGTTGTTGAGAAAATTAAAGTTAAAGTCAATTATATATCTATAGGCGCGCACACGTGCGCGCACCCAAGCGGCTGCACGTGAGCGGAATTTTTTTTGCTGCGTGACGTCTGTTAACGTTCGATTCGAAGGAAATCAGGAAGTTTTGTCCCCCATTTTGTCACTGCGAGTAAATATATTGTTCATTTCAAAGCGTTGAAACATGGAAAGGGGAGAAGGTAGAGATTGTCTTGCTGCGTAGGTTTTCTCAGGGTGTGTAGTAAGGCCCTATTCACAAGAGTGTGAAAATGGAGATAAATCAGAAGTTTGAGTGCTTAGATATAAGGTGGCTCTGAAAAGAGCCCTTGTGTTAATTGAGTGTTTTCAGCATTTATAAGTAAGTACCGATGCAGAGCCTGATGTTGCAGAGGAAGATTCTGTTTCCCTCATTCGTGAAATGAACACCATCTCTCCTATAGACGTCTTGCATGTGGTATCGCAAGTTGTTGTGGTAAATAGAACCCATGCTATAATCTCTGAGGAACGCAGAAACAGATTTATTTACATGTCTCCTTGCTTTCTCAAATTGTGCACAATGTTGATTGGACCAATTCCATTTCTGTCTTTGGCATATATTGGAATATACCAAGGCAGATCGAGGAAAAAGTGTCATCAATTGTCGAAAGGTATCTTTTAGAAGCATTTCCAGACCTACCCCAGTGATTGTGCCTAGATCGTTCCCACCACAGTGCACAATTATAAGGTCTGGTTCTGGGAGATGCATAAAAGTTTTCATCAATGGAATCAATTAGTGACATTTCAATCCTCTTTTGGCAATCCATGTTATGTGTACATTTGGTAAGCCGAGGTTGCAAATTCGTCTGCTTACTGCATATTTTTCACTCCAGTGAATATAACTGTGTCCTATTAGCCAGACCTTCATTTTCAAGGGATTTGTAGTCGTCCTCCGATCGGTTCTGGAAGTGGAATAATAGTTAGAAGTTGAAATTCTAAATAAAGAAAAAGGAAGAGGCTGGGTGTGGTTTAAAAAATAAAAATGATTGGTTGATTGTAACAAGTGGAGATTGAACAGTACGTTCCATGTTAATGTTTATGTTAAACGAAAAGTACTATTGGGTGTGAAAAAATAAGACATGTAACAGAGCTGTGTATTGGCAGGTGTTTCTGAAGGGAAAATAGTGTTCTTAGTTTGTTGTAGAACGTTAAGACATGAACTTTTGACCTGTGCCTTCAGCAAGGTGCAGAATGAGGTGTAACCATGGAAACAGCCGGAGATGGCAGTTGGTGATGGGTTCACTCTTTGGTGCCTCTGCATCTGAGTCTGTTCTCTGGTGGCAGGCGGAGAACTGTTTGTTATTGTGGAGATGAAATGGTGATAAGGAGAGAAATACGACATAGCGTCTGGCCTGTAGAAGCGTGGGAGCAGTGATTAACTCTGAGTGAAGCGGAACTGTGTCGGTGCTTAGTAACAGTAAAAAAAATTTTTTAACAGTGGTATAATTGTCTTTACGGTGCGCGACCTACTAAGAAGGAGTTCACGGGCCGTAATTGGCTTGCAGGTTCTAGTATCAGTAAGTGAGGTCGAGAAAAGAAAACATTCAGGACTTTATTTATGAAGGCCTTGCGCCACCGGTGCGTCACTTTTTCCCATTTTAAAAAAATGAGGCACTGGCGGCGGAAGGTCTTTATAAATAAGGTCCTCAGTGTCTACAGTTAAGGTTATGTGGAACCCATGAATAGTTTTTCAATATAAAATCATTTCAGTTGAGATTATGGATTAAAAGAGAAACCGTGAATATTTGAAATGTTTATTTAGAAATGTACTGTTTTAAAGGCAAATCATTATGTAATATGAGTACAGAAATTGCAAAAAACACAGTAATTGGTATTGTCAGTAGTACATGGAATACAAACGCTATAGTTGAAGAAAAATGAATAAAGTTGGAAAAAAACATTGTACACTCTTATAAGGAAGTATATTATATTTCAATAAATGGAAGAAGGTCTCTGGCCTTTCAGTTTAGGAACGATATATGAAAATGCAAGTGGTTATACATCATTACTTTATGAATCAGCTGTCAAACAACACAAAATCATAATGTCCACTGTTAGTAAAGCCAATAGGTCTGTTCTTCAAAAGAAAATATGGAAAAGAACGTGAAGAATATAGAAAACCAAAAGGAAATGAGGACGTCAATGGCTTGTATGAGAGTTATTGAAGCATTGTTTAGGCAAAATAGATAGCTTCTGCTTGTAACAGGAAATCAGTTTTATCATTTGAAAGTATGTCAGCTATCCAATGGAAAAGAGTAAAGCAGTACTGATGATCTGTTATAATCGGAGCCTCTTTTACCATCAGAGGGCAGGTCGGTGGGTTTTCGATGTAGCTCGCTGTTAGGAAAGAGTTAACCGTCCATTGTGTAGGCAAAGTATGCAGCAAGTGCCTCTAACATGAAATCACTGTTATCATCTGAAAACATGTCAGCCACCCAATTGAGAAGATGAAAGGAGCATTCATGATCTGTCATTATTGGAGCGTCTTTTACCATCATAGGGCAGCTCGGTGTGTTTTCGATGTAGCTCTCTGTTAGGAAATCTTGCGCCGCTGCGAATATATTCCAATGACTCAGAACTCCTTGTATCGCTACAAAGGCCATAAACCCTCCGTTGTAACAAAGCTGTTCATGATCAAGTAACGGATTCATGAGGTGATTGTAATTCGGTTCAGGAGGTACCAAATTGCAGAGACATAAATCCAGGGCCCACGTGAAATCACAGCTCAGGCAATGAAATACAGGCTGCACACAGGTGAAATACGAATATTGAAATGATAATCGATATGAAGTATTCAAAGTTGAGAGTGGTAAGGTGCCGTAGTACAGAAGCATTCTCTGTCGAAATAGTTCTAAGTGGCCCGGCTCGTTTGCGAAGGCAGGAGGGACATCCATTTTGAATTTCCCAAGATGGTACAGGTTGTAAAGCAAGGTCAATTTTTTTTACATCAATGCTGTTTTCTGTGAATGTTAGCTTAGTGAAAGATATGTGTGTGAGCAGATGCAACGTTCAGTTTTAAATGTGACAATGGCGGTCTTGTTCATGTCTTCCGATTCAAGGTCGGTATTCGCTGCCAAATACAAAGATCAAGAAACGCATGCGTGGGGTACATAGTCTGCATTCTTAAAGGAAAGCAAATGAAGGGTTATTTTTACCGCGTTAGCATTGTCGTTTAAAAAGTTAGAGTGATTTCCATTATATGTTAAGAAAGTGTCACTGATGAAGACTGAAAATAAATCCTTATAAATAATAGAGACTGGTGTATTTTAGAAAAGGTGTGTAACATTACATGAATTGTGAAAAAAAAAATAATGTAATTGAAAGTGTATGGTTTGAAAATGAAAAGTAGAGGTTTATAGTTCACGTTTTGAAAGCAGTTCTAGAGGGTCAGATGAAAGTGTATGGTTTGAAAATGAAAAGTAGAGGTTTATAGTTCACGTTTTGAAAGCAGTTCTAGAGGGTCAGATGCATGATAGATTTATAAAAAATAGAACATGTTTTTAAATTGTATTATGGAAAAAATATGTGCCTTTATGTACTATTTACATTATCTGCCTGTTGCGTATTCTTTGAGTTTTAGTAATCCTGTGTCTTATAAGTTTTCTAGGGGCGGTTTGAGGTTCATGGTGGGTTTGGGCAGGGAGGGTAGGTTGGGGGTTTATAATAGGGGGTCCGGGTGGGGTGGAGTGCGGAGTTTAGTGAAAAGTGAGGGGGCGGGAGTTAGGGTGTTTGGTAATGGAGCAGAGTCAGAGGACGCCACATTTGTGTTATGGGGTGCCACGGAAATATGTATTTATTCTCAGAGGTTTATTATATTAAGGATATATATCAACATGGTGGCTCTTGTCGTTTTGTGGTTCTGTGCATGTTTATAATGCTGGCCCTGTAGTTTTTGTTTATGGACCTTATTACGACACACAGGGGAGCCACGTTGCACAGTTGGAGATCAGAGACTTAGGAAATAAAACTTTATAATTTTAAGGGCTCTAAGCAATACAAATCGCCCGTTCTCGGTGTAAAAAATATCACCGCTTTTGGTGGTATTTTCTACAGTGTTAGTGCTCGAAGGAGAATCGTAACATATATGTGAAAGCAAATTGTGTAACAGGCTCAGCATTTCACATTATCGTGTGAAAACAAAAGTTGCTTTTACATAGCAATAAGTCTCTTATAATTAAGGGACGGAGTGTATATAGTGCTATTTAGTACTCTGCTATGTGATTGATGTCGAATATTTCATAAGAGGAGGCTTTAAAAGTTTTTCGATAAACTGGTTTTCTAGGGAAGTGGGTGGAGTGTTCCGTGTAAATTGCAGAACAGAAACTAGTAAGAACCAATTGGAAGTGTTGTTTTAAAGTCACATGACTGCACATGCGTGTCTCGACGCCTGTACGCGATAGGTGGGTGCGCGCACCCGGTCGCGCACTATAAGAAAGCAGCGAAAAAACATCTCATAATATGCTCTTGGAGCTCGTTTTGGTAGAAAGAGTTAGTTCTGAAAAGAACTTTTTTTTTTTTTTTTTTTTGGAAACAAGTGTTATGATGCTTTTGATTTCTTAAAGTTGCTACGACATTTTTCAGTATGTCATACTATCCAAATAAAGTGAAGAAATGTAACTTTTCTTGGAGCATTTATGACTCTCAATTTTGTGTTTAATTAGAGTAAAGCTTTGCTCTCCGTATACAAGAAGTTCTCCACAGTTGTTGCATTTTATGTGCACATTCGTCAGACATGGTTTCAAGTCCATTTCAGCACTCGATGGAGATACAGGTCGTCCACCGGAAGATGTGCTGATTACTTCTGATGGTAATAGCGTGGCCTCCGTTTTTCTTGTCAAAGGTGGTCGCTCATTTCCTTCAGATTCAGAAGATGAATGCGGAACGGTAGCCATTGCAGCGAAGTCTTCGGGAAAATGTTTGACGTTGTTTTCTCTTGAGAGTAGAAAAGAAAGTGATGGAAGTGGGTGGAGTGCTGCGTGTAAATTCCAGAATAGAAACTACCAAGAACCAATTAGAAGTGTTGTTTTGAAGTCACATGACTTCACATGCAAGTGTCAGGTCCTGTACGCGATAGGAGGGTGCGCGCACCCGGTCTCGCACTAAAATAAAGCGATGAAAAAACATCTCATAATATGCTCTTGGAGCATGTTTTGGTGGAAAGAGTTAGTTCTGAAAAGAACTTTTTTTTTTTTTTTTTGGAAACAAGTGTTATGATGCTTTTGATTTCTTAAAGTTGCTACGACATTTTTCAGTATGTCATACTATCCAAATAAAGTGAAGAAATTTAACTTTTCTTGGAGCATTTATGACTCTCAATTGTGTGTTTAATTAGAGTATAGCTTTGCTCTCCCTATACAAGAAGTTCTCCACAGTTCGTGCATTTCATGTGCAAGTTCGCAAGATATGGTCTCAAGTCCATTTCAGCACTCGATGGAGATACGGGTCGTCCACCGGAAGATGTGCTGATTACTTCTGATGGTAATAGCGTGGCCTCCATTTTTCTTGTCAAAGGTGGTCGCTCACTTCCTTCAGATTCGGAAGATGAATGTGGAACGGTAGCCATTGCAGCGAAGTCTTCGGGAAGATGTTCGACGTTGTTCTCTCTTGAGAGTAGAAAAGAAAGTGATGGAAGTGGGTGGAGTGCTGCGTGTAAATTCCAGAATAGAAACTACCAAGAACCAATTAGAAGTGTTGTTTAGAAGTCACATGACTTCACATGCAAGTGTCAGGTCCTGTACGTGATAGGAGGGTGCGCGCACCCGGTCTCGCACTAAAATAAAGTGGCGAAAAAACATCTCATAATATGCTCTTGGAGCACGTTTTGGTAGAAAGAGTTAGTTCTGAAAAGAACTTTTTTTTTTTTTTTTTTTGGAAAGAAGTGTTATGATGCTTTCGATTTCTTAAAGTTGCTACTACATTTTTCAGTATGTAATACTATGAAAATGAAGTGAAGAAATGTATCTTTTCTTGGGGCATTTGTGACTTTCAATTTTGAGTTTAATAAGAACGAGGCTCTGCTCTCCATACAAAAGAATTTCTCCACACTCGTTGCATTTCATATGCACCTTCGCAAGATATGGTCTCAAGTCCATCTCAGCACTCGATGGAGATACAGGTCGTCCACCAGAAGATGTGCTGGCCATCTCTGATGGTAATAGCGTGGCCAGGGCTCTTGTCGATGCTTTTGCATAATGCTCAGGATGCCTTTGTTTAACATGCCGCTGCATGGTGTGTATAGAAAAGGAATATTTTTTATTTGGATTTCCCCTTGAGAGCTCCGAATTGCATATCGTGCAGGTTACTTTTGGCGCATTGACTTTCTTTTGATCTTCAGGATAAGTAAAAAATTGCCAAATGAAAGATTCCTTTTTTCTTCTTAACGGTGGTCGCTCATTTCCTTCAGATTCGGAAGATGAATGCGGAAGGGCAGCCATTTCAGCAAAGTTTTCCGGAAGATGCTCGACGTTGTTGTCTCTTCAGAGTAGAAAAGATTGTGAGGAAAGTGGGTGGAGTGCTTCGTGTAAATTCCAGAACAGAAACTACTAAGAACCAATTGCAAGTGTTGTTTTCAAGTCACATGACTTTACATGCGCTTCTTAGGACGTGTAGGCGGTGACACTATGTAGTTACGAACGTGATTTCATATTTAGGATCTAGCATTCAAAAAACCTAAGAAATTCACTGAAAAAACCATAGGTTTTACACAGGTTATAGTTAGGAAGTAGCATTGAAAAAACCTATGAAATTCACTGAAAAAACCATAGGTTTGACACCAGTTATAGTTAGCTGGAAATTTTACTGACATAAAACCAATGAAATTCCACGTTATAGTTAGTTGGACTCACTATAACTTGCGCGTGTAATGCACTGCTGATGACATTACATATTACATCACTCATGACATGGTCAGTGACATCACTTATGACACCATCCAGTGAATGTGTGTCTTTCTAAAAAATAAATATGTTTTATATATTTATATGTAAAGGTGGAGGGAAGAATAAATGTTTAAATTATTGTCTTAATGAATGTTTTTTTAAAAAAAAATGATTGGATAACTGGCTTATTAAGTGTATCTTACTGAATACATATATTAGCGAGTAATGTTTAAATATTTCAATATATGTATCAGTGTTTCACTTTGTGAATAAGTGGCTGCATGGGTTGATGAGTACCTACATAAGTGTGTATATGGGTTATTAGATGTTTTTTTAGTATCAGTATGAGTGTCTCTATGGTTTGGTCGGGGTGTTACTTATGATATAGATCCATCAATGACTGACTCACTGTTTCTATGTTTTTTGAAGACAACATATGTGCAGGACTGTATGGGTGGATGAGTGTGTATATGTTTGTGTTAGTAAGTAAATGACTGTCTTACTATTGTGTTTATCAGTAACTACATATGTTTTAATCTAGTATATGTGATTATTGATGTATATAAGTGAGTATATGTGAGAGTGAGAGATTGAAAGAGTTTCTGTTTAAATAAGTATGTGTTTCTATAAGTGATTGTTTAAGAGAGTAAGTATGTATAAGTTTCCTTAGAAGTAACGTGGTAGTGTGTGTATAGTTGTATATGCAAATAAATGGATGTTCAATAGTTTATTTGCATGTGTGAGTATGTGTGTGAGTAACTTTTGGATGACTGTCGGTGTGTAACAGGATGTATAGGTGTATCACTACATATGATGAGTGAGTATATGTATGAGTGACTATATAGAACTGTTGGTGAATGACAGAATGTGTATATAGATGGTGGAATTACTGAATTGGTTGTTGTAACTGGTATGGGTATCTCCATTTTTTGGAAAATGTTAATTTCTATTTTCCAATATGTGTTTTAAGGGTTACATTACACTTAAAGGAGGTCTGTCATCAGTGATGTCATGAGTGATGTCACTGACCATGTCATGAGTGATGTAATATGTAATGTCATAAGCAGTGCATTACACACGCAAGTTATAGTGAGTCCAACTAACTATAATGTGGAATTTCATTGGTTTTATGTCAGTAAAATTTCCAGCTAACTATAACTGGTGTCAAACCTATGGTTTTTTCAGTGAATTTCATAGGTTTTTTAAATGCTACTTCCTAACTATAACCTGTGTAAAACCCATGGTTTTTTCAGTGATATATATATATATATATATATATATATATATATATATATATATATATATATATATATATATATATATTCACTGAAAAAACCATAGGTTATAGACCATATATAGTTAGGGATTAGCATTTAAAAAACCTTATTTTATTTGCACAAAACCATTGAAATTCCATATATAGTTAGTTGCACTAACTATATATCGCGGACCCGCAATCCACTGCTAATGATGTCACATATTACATCATTCATGACATGGTCAGTGACATCACTGATGACATCACTGATGACATCTCAAATGACATCACTGATGACATCACTGATGACATCTCATTTGACATTACTGATCACATCACTGATGATATCATTCATGTGATAATACGATGAACCTCTTCAGGCTCTAATATAACCTTAGATACAATCAGTGTAAACAGACACTCACAGACTGTCACACATCCATGGAGTTACTCACACACCTAGTCAGTTATGCCAAAAATCAATCACATCTCCATTTCCTTAACTATACAGTTATACACACCTTACTTATTCAAACATATACTAACACATATTTACTCTCTTATACAATCCTTGATACAACTTCACAATGATTCATACAGCCACTCTCACATTCACTGACTCTTATGTTCAGTTATTTATATATGTCAACTCTCACATGGAGTGTGTTTTACATATGTACTTACTTTGACATGTAGAACTGAGATATCCATTCACTCACCAATATACTCATGCACACAGTCAACTGTCCATACAGCTGTTTCTACATGCACTTTTGAACCCATACACCTAGGGAATCAACCGCTCACACATCTATGCACAGAGTTATACACCTCCCAGCCACCCACACACACACTCAGTCTCCCATACAAATACTTGGGCAACCATTCAATAACCCATATAGTTACTGATATAGCTACTGATTTAAACATGCAGCAGTTTACAGAAGAACATAAATATTGATTGCCAAATTAAGACACTTTAATCACTAACCCATGCACTCAGTGAGACACATTTAATCATTCTCTCATACAGTCAGTCATGCACCTACTAAATCCTTCATCCAGACACTTATACATCCACTCATTCTTCAATATGTAAGACATATTTTAACTTTACAGAAACATACAGTCACTGGGTGTTGTCATCAGTGATGTCATCAGTGATGTCATTTGAGATGTCATCAGTGATGTCATCAGTGATGTCACTGACCATGTCATGAATGATGTAATATGTGACATCATTAGCAGTGGATTGCGGGTCCGCGATATATAGTTAGTGCAACTAACTATATATGGAATTTCAATGGTTTTGTGCAAATAAAATAAGGTTTTTTAAATGCTAATCCCTAACTATATATGGTCTATAACCTATGGTTTTTTCAGTGAATTTTCAAGGTTTTGTAAATGCAAATTCCTAACTATATATGGTCTATAACCTATGGTTTTTTCTGTGAATTTCATTGGTTTTTTAAAAGCTAATATCTATAGCTGTAAAATATATTCTTTATTAAGTGACGTATCACGTAGCCCGTGAGACGCCTCATGATGCATCGCATAACCGTGACGTATCGTCTCTGCAGCGCAAACCAAACCCAAAACGTAAGCGCGCCAGAACACGCTTAAAGATATATATATATTTTTTTAACCTTAATTAGACAAAATCCACACGTGCACATATCACAAACGTTCAAAAAACACAATATGTCGGACTACCGTTACGCTGCCGGTTAGCTGCCCGGTTAATATGGCTGAGATACCCGCCACCCCCTCTCAACACAATCCCAAAAGGAGGGAAACCGGAAACAGTTCTTTAAGTTTTTGGATGTGGGAGGGAGTGACCCTCCCGCGGCCGTATTTATTAAAACAAAAAATTAAACATTAAACGTTTCATATTATGTACAATTTCATTATCACATGGCGATGTTTGGCTAATCTTAACATATTCTCTAATACAGAGGTTCTCCTAGCCGAACTAGCATCCTACAAAAACATTCTCTATAAACACTGAAATTGTACATCCTAACGTTTAAGGGCCAACGGCAAGGTCATAACCGGTGTCAAGATCCCTAACCAGACTTACCCCTCCCACTTGGGAAGGGCGACAGCACAGAGGCTTACCTCAAGTGCAACTACTAACAATTTCCCTTGACTTGTCGGGGGCACTTAAGACTCGACGCCATTTAAAGGTCGTTCGAATACTTGTGTGTGGTATCTAGAAGGTATCGTGGACCTCCCCCCACCCCACACAACTTACCGCATCTGCCGTCGCAGATGACCCTGGCCCCGGGAAATTCCTCAGGAGGGGGCTGTAACCCCTCCTACACAGGAAGGGGCCTTGACCGCCTTTCCTTAACTTCCGGCGACCCGCCCTTAGACGGGACCGCCTCCCCATTGAGGGGCCAATGGCCACCTCCCCCGAGCGCTCCCATCCGTGTTGGGTGACGCCCACTCATAGGGATCTACCAATTAGTGCTCACCGATCATGACCTTACCGCCTACCAAAAAATAAATACGACAATTCGAACTTATGAAAACATTGGTCGCTACGACCGAAAGAGCATGCTCAAAAGCAACACTACATCAAGTCCTTTTAATCGTAACAACCTAATCGATATTCACCATACTTTATTATGATAAACAACAAAACTGATACTTTCACAACCTGTAAACGAAAAAGAAAGAACATACTTAAAAAATTCACTTTATTGCACAACAACTTGCTGTCCTCAGGGGCTGGTGGGTGGGTCAAAATTGGCTCTTCGTTCTGTCCCGAGCTCACGTGTAGCGAGGAGGTGCAGCTTCGGAGCACAAGAACAAGAGGACGTCTTCAGGCCTTGCGTCTCCTTTTATCCGTCTTCAGGGCGGGCGTAAACCCGCCCCTGCCCGTCCCGGAGGCGGGGCTGGCTACGTCGGTGTCTAGGCCAGCCCACTCTAGGGCGGGAAAAAGCGCGCCCCGGCTACGCCGCTTCGGGCATACCAGCCGAGACGCGCCTCCCGCCACAAAATGGCTTCCCGGGGGGATCGAGGCACTCCGCCATACGTTCGGGGGGACCGAGTGGTCGCCCCTTTCCATATGGCTGAGATACCCGCCACCCCCTCTCAACACAATCCCAAAAGGAGGGAAACCGGAAACAGTTCTTTAAGTTTTTGGATGTGGGAGGGAGTGACCCTCCCGCGGCCGTATTTATTAAAACAAAAAATTAAACATTAAACGTTTCATATTATGTACAATTTCATTATCACATGGCGATGTTTGGCTAATCTTAACATATTCTCTAATACAGAGGTTCTCCTAGCCGAACTAGCATCCTACAAAAACATTCTCTATAAACACTGAAATTGTACATCCTAACGTTTAAGGGCCAACGGCAAGGTCATAACCGGTGTCAAGATCCCTAACCAGACTTACCCCTCCCACTTGGGAAGGGCGACAGCACAGAGGCTTACCTCAAGTGCAACTACTAACAATTTCCCTTGACTTGTCGGGGGCACTTAAGACTCGACGCCATTTAAAGGTCGTTCGAATACTTGTGTGTGGTATCTAGAAGGTATCGTGGACCTCCCCCCACCCCACACAACTTACCGCATCTGCCGTCGCAGATGACCCTGGCCCCGGGAAATTCCTCAGGAGGGGGCTGTAACCCCTCCTACACAGGAAGGGGCCTTGACCGCCTTTCCTTAACTTCCGGCGACCCGCCCTTAGACGGGACCGCCTCCCCATTGAGGGGCCAATGGCCACCTCCCCCGAGCGCTCCCATCCGTGTTGGGTGACGCCCACTCATAGGGATCTACCAATTAGTGCTCACCGATCATGACCTTACCGCCACAGGTCCGGATAGTTGACCGGCTATCCGGACCCCCCACCAAACTCCTACCTAAAGGTCATGTTTTAACGATTTTAACCAAGCTAGGAAGTCACCTATGAGTAACTCATTGCCCACCCTGGACAAATGCACACCATCCCCCAAATACATACTGTCATCATTAATGCAACTATGCGAGATCGAATGCAATGTCTTGGAACGGAACAACCTACTCACTTTGTTATTTAATTTTTTAACGGAATGATTCAAAGCAGGGATCGAGATAGCCCCCCGCCACACTTTTCGTGGGATCATATGAGACCACGCAATTATACACCCCGGAACTCTCCTTGCTAACCAACTTACCGTGGAAAGCATAGCCTCCAGGAGAAGTCGTCTACCGGTGGTAACTAAGTCATTGTCCCCCAAATGTACTATGACTATGGACGGCGGTGACCTCATCCGCTCTAACAAACCCTCAAAGAATGCCTGAAACTGGTCAATACAGAGACCGCCCCTTCCGTAGAAGGACACTCTGTACCCGTATTCCCCAGGTACGTGAATCATATCACCTGCTTTGAATACGTCTGCGGCCCGTCTCACGTATGAGTGGCCTACGACCCACACCTCCTTTCTCTCAGCCGGTGACGTGTGACCGCTGGCCTGGTGTTGGGTCAACTGCACAGTCCGCCCTGCCGCGTAGGCTTGCGCAACTGAAAACAAACAAAAGACAAGAAGCGTGAGTACATGATTACAGCTTCACAACATGTGCAATCGCACATACCTCTTATAACAATTGGAGGACCAACGCCCCACACGTTTCACTTGTTCTACATTAAGACCCCTGGCTGTAGCTTCTGTGGCAGCCCCTATACGAAAGGAATGGGTCCCAAATTCACCCGGGTCCAAGCCCGCTGCGGCAATGGCCATTGCAAGCACCCGCTGAAACTGAAACCTCGTCAGCGGGGTGGCGTCTACATGCCTCAACAATGTCCCCCCCCCATGATGCCACCCTTCGTGCTAGGTAATCTTCTAAGCACTGAACCGGACACATGGATGACTCGGGGATCCTGCGAATGATCGTGCAGTCCCCCCTCCCATCTTGGTCAGTCTTGGACCTGAGAAAGGAGACAATCATCGCATCACCCCTGATCTGAACCTGCTCCCTGCACAAGCCCCCCGTCACATCCCGTTTGTTCCTTGCAACTAGCTCACTAACTCTCATAGCCCCGTGAAATGCCAGCATAAATGCAGTCCGGAACAAACAGGTCTCGAACGGGGACGAGCATGTGCTAGGGAGTGTGGTCAGCAACTGGGACAACCTGTCTAGACCTATCGGTCGTCTCACGTCTACTCTGCGACCCTCTAGACGTTGCCACCCACGCAGCGCTTTCTGTACCGTAAAAGACGCTGTTGGGTCCAGGATGCCATGGGCCCTGGCAACAAAGGAAATGGCGGCACGATGCCTTTGGGCCGTAGCCACCGATTTCCCAGCCCTACGTAAAGACATCAGGAAAAGTACTACCAACTCCTCCTGCCCCCAAAGTCCCCCTCTCTCTGCCCCCAAAAAGGCTAAATAGGCCTGGAACGCCCCTTCATATGCCTTCCTTGTCCTGGGTGCTAGACTCTCTCCCACGAGGTGACGAAGTTCGGGGCACCGAGAGACCAGAGAGCTTCGGGGAAGGGTGCCGGCTCCGGGTCCGCTGAAGGAAGGAAACCCGAGAAAGCCTGCATGTGAAAACGAGACAGTGCATCAGCGGCCTGATTCATCACCCCAGGGACATGTTTTGCTCTGAATACCACGTTCAGTTGCATACACAGTAAGACAATTTCTTTGAGCAGCCTCAAAATCAATTTACAACGGGCTGCCTGACTATTGATGCATTCTACCACGGTCATATTGTCGGACCAGAACACAACAGAATGATCTCTGAACCCTTCTGGCCAGGTTCTAAGGGCCACCAGAATGGGAAATAATTCGAGGAAAGCGATGTTCCTTGTCAGCCCCTTCTCGTGCCACCATAGGGGCCACTTCTGTGCCGACCATTTTGTGCCGAAGATGGCGCCAAAACCTACGCTTCCTGCTGAATCTGTCCATAGCCCAAGCTCATCGGAGGACATGGCTGGCTTGTTCCAGACGACTCGACCATTGAAGTCCGCCAAGAATGCTAACCAAATCCGCATGTCCTGGCGGACCTCAGTCGATAACCTTGTGCGATGATGACCCTCCTTCAGGCCAACCATTGCTTGGGCAATTGAGCGGGAAAAGGGGCGAGCCATTGGTATCACTCTCAAGGCAAAGTTCAATTTTCCCACTAACTGTTGCAACTGATGCAGTGTAACCTTGGATGCAGTTAAACATACTTGGAGGGCTGCCCTGAATTTCGACACCTTGCTAGCTGGTAAACGGAAGCACCCCTCCCTTGAGTCCAACTCAATCCCCAGAAACTCGAGGCAAGTCGTGGGACCCATAGTTTTACCCGGTGCCAACGGCACGCCGAGATGACCCATTAACACACAGAATTCGTCTAAAGCCTGGGCACATTCGGGACTACCGGCGGGGCCAAGGAACAGAAAGTCGTCAAGGTAATGCATTACATTTCGGAAACCCGTTGTCTTAGTGAACACCCATTGCAGGAAAGTACTGAATTGCTCAAAGTAAGCACATGATATAGAGCAACCCATTGGCATACACCTATCCATGTAAAATGACCCCTGGAACCCGAATCCCAAAAGACGCTGATCGTCTGGGTGTACCGGGAGCAACCGGAACGCTGACTCGATATCAGATTTCGCCATCAACGTCCCGTGCCCCAGGCGATTCAATATGGCTACCGCCTCATCAAAAGATGCGTATCGCACCGAACAAACTTCTGGATCAATTGCGTCGTTCACCGAAAGACCTTGTGGAGCAGACAGATTATGGATCAAACGGAACTCACCCGGGTCCTTCTTGGGGACCACCCCTAACGGAGAACAAACGAAACCTGGTACCGGGGGTTCACTAAACGGGCCGGCGACCCGTCCCCGGCTAACCTCTTTCTGAATTTTCTCTTGCACTACCGATGTATGTTGTAAAACGGAAAGTTGATTTTTGCACGTCCCTACACCCTGAAAGTCCCCTACCGGGATGCGGAAACCATGTGTGAAACCGTTCCGTAGCACCCCGGCAGAAGTACGATCCGGGTATTCGCTGAGCCAGGGAATCATTGCCAAGGTATCAATCGGGGTTGGTAAAGGCGCCCCTCGGCCTAGCTTAGACCTGTTTGGCGCCCCCCTTACCCCCATTCTCACCCGTTCTGGCTCTGCACGATGACTCAGGATGGGACGACCCACACGTACTACACTCATGTTTGAACTTACACGATCCCGGAGGCCTGGTACATTTCCCCTTGTTGAAATTAAAACAGAAACCCTTTTTCCCTGTATTGCCTGCGGGCCTCGACTGGTCGTCGGTGCTCGTACTCGGTCGAAAGGGCGTCCCCACATTTTGGCGGGAGTAATCAACAACATTGCTCCCGACCAATGGCATTCTTAACATTCCTGATTCTTTCATTTTGTCCCAAGTTAACGAATCGTAACAATCCCAACTCAAACTCTTGTTATGTTCCTTTTCCTTCCTGAACAGATTGTCATAACAAAACCAATGGTTACCTTGATACGTTGTCGAGTAACCCATAATTCGTGATTGGTAAACGGGAAACTCAGGGAGCAACTCGGGCCTACGTTCCCCCAAAATCGATGTGAAAATACCCCATGCATTGCCCCAGTTGCCAATGTTCTCATTTACCTTAAAGGCGGCCATCTTTGCGCGCCACACACTCGGATGCATTAAGTCCTTCTGACTTTTCACATGCTCCACATCATAATGATCAACAAGCAGGGAAAAAATATTCACGTACTCTCCCGCCCAGATCTTTTCTTTTATAGCTAACGGCACATGTTGTCCCAATCTCTCTCTACGAGAGGGTGCTGACTCGTCCCTTGCAATCGGCAATGGCCGCTTACCTGACCCGGACGCAGTTTCTGCCGCTTGCGGCTTGTCTATCCCCGCCACTCTAGCTGCCTCTTTCTTCTCACGAAGCCCTTTTATCAGCGCCTGTGCCTCGGCAGCCGTGGCGCCATCACCACTATCCCCCAACCATGCTGCTAGCTGTGCTGCCAGCTCGGGGGGCATGTCTTCCTTGGATGTCGGGGTGACGACCCCCGGGATTGGATTCCCCTCTATCGGTACTGGGGTCGGCGCCTCGAGAGGGGCAGAGGGAACCGGGACGTCCCCACCGGCTGGAACCTTTCTCGGCCTCTTAGGTCTCCCTCCAGCCGGCGAAGGGCCCGAACCCTCCTCCCCATCTCGCTCCGCCAACCGTTTCTTTATGTCGGACATATCTTTAAAGAGTGCCCGAACCATCTGCTCAGTCGTCATTCTTTTTTCGCCTTTCCTGGGCATTTCTCCGACGAAGTATCTAGAAGACAAAGAAAAAGATCAAAACGCTCAAAATTGGCTCTTCGTTCTGTCCCGAGCTCACGTGTAGCGAGGAGGTGCAGCTTCGGAGCACAAGAACAAGAGGACGTCTTCAGGCCTTGCGTCTCCTTTTATCCGTCTTCAGGGCGGGCGTAAACCCGCCCCTGCCCGTCCCGGAGGCGGGGCTGGCTACGTCGGTGTCTAGGCCAGCCCACTCTAGGGCGGGAAAAAGCGCGCCCCGGCTACGCCGCTTCGGGCATACCAGCCGAGACGCGCCTCCCGCCACAAAATGGCTTCCCGGGGGGATCGAGGCACTCCGCCATACGTTCGGGGGGACCGAGTGGTCGCCCCTTTCCACGTACCAGGAAGCACCTTTACCGCGAAAATCGCAAATTTTTTTTTTCACCCCCCAGGGAACTTTAATAGCCCCCTCATCAATCCTAGGGGTTCAGGAGGGGTCTGCCTTACCCCTTTCATTCATTTACACCTTTTTTTTTTCCACCTCTTGTCTCTCGATCCCACAGAGAGACAAGATGGCGGCCGCTCCAGACTGTTTACAATGATAACAGCCAATCAGCTTCTCCTCAGACTCCCGTTACACTGCCGATTAGCTTCCCGGTAGCTGCCCGGTTAGCTGCCCAGTTTGCGTACCAAGACGCGTCTCTACGGCGTTTGTTTTTTTTTGGCCCCACGTGGCTTTATAATATCCCTCTCATAAATCCTAGGGGGTCAGAAGGGGTCTACCTTGCCCTGTTTCCTTCATTTCCCCCTTTGTTTTGGCCTCCTCTTGTCTCTCGATCCTACCGAGAGACAAGATGGCGGCCGCTCCGGACTGTTTACAATATTGACAGCCAATCAGCTACTCCTCAGACTCCCGTTACACTGCCGGTTAGCTTCCCGGTTAGCTGCCCGGTTAGCTGCCCGGTTCGCGTACCAAGACGCGTCTCTACGGCGAAAAAATCAGATTTTTTTTTTTTTTTTGGTTACACTGCCGGTTAGCTTCCCGGTTAGCTGCCCGGTTAGCTGCCCGGTTCGCGAACCAAGACGCGTCTCTACAGCGAAAAAATCGGATTTTTTTTTTTTTTTTTTTGGGCCCGGCGTGGCTCTATAATATCCCCCTCATCAATCCTAGGGGGTCAGGAGGGGTCTACCTTGCCCCCTTTCCTTCATTTCCCCCTTTGTTTTGGCCTCCTCTTGTCTCTCGATCCTACCGAGAGACAAGATGGCGGCCGCACCGGACTGTTTAGAATGTTGACAGACACCGGAGAGCCAATCAGCTTCGCTTTGCAAAGTTCCGATACGCGAAAAGTTCGCGAACCGGTTAGCTGCCCGGAGCGCTGTTACAGATATATATCTTGATTTAAACGTTAATTTCTCAAAATCCACTGAAGCACATATATTGAGACCTAGCAAAGGCACATCGGGGTACCAGTCCCTACAATTTTGCCAAGTTTCGTGGAAATCCATTCAGCCGTTCGGGCTAAAAGTGAGTCCAACCGCCCTATGGAAATTAACATGGGAAAAACGCGTTTTGGGACCCCCCTTTTTTCTCGGCCCCCCCTTGACGAACCCCCCCCAAATTTTCTGGAGCTGCTCAGAAACAAAATGTGCCATTTTCCTGAAAATTTCAGCCGATTCCGTCCACAAACGCCAAAGTTATTAGACATAGAATTTTCAAAAGTCCCATAGGAAAAAAATCCTAACTATATATACCTACTGGCTATCGCCAGTAGGTAATATATATATATATATATATATATATATATATATATATATATATATATATATATATATTCACTGAAAAAACCATGGGTTATAGACATATATAGTTAGGAATTAGTATTTACAAAACCTTATTTTACTCACACAAAACCTTTGAAATTTGCATATATAGTTAGGTACACTAACTATATATCGCGCACCCGCAATCCACTGCAGATGATGTCACATATAACATCATTCATGACATGGTCAGTGACATCACTGATGACATCACTGATGATATCTCAAATGACATCACTGATGACAACATCCAGTGACTGTATGTTTCTGTAAAGTTAAAATATGTCTTACATATTGAAGAATGAGTGGATGTATAAGTGTCTGGATGAAGGATTCAGTAGGTGCATGACTGACTGTATGAGTGAATGATTAAATGTGTCTCACTTAGTGCATGGGTTAGTGACTAAACTGTCTTAATTTGTGCATCATTATGTCTGGTGTTCTGTAAACTGCTGCTTGTGTTGATCAGTAGCTATATAAGTAACTATTTGGGTTATTGGTTGATTGCCCAAGTATTTGTATGGGAGACTGACTGTGTGTGTGGGTGGCTGTGAGGTGTGTGACTCTGTGACTCTGTGCATAGATGTGTGAGCAGTTGATTCACTAGATGTATGGGTTCAAAAGTGCATGTGGAAACAGCTGTATGGGCGGTTGACTGTGTGCATGAGTGTATTGGTGAGTGAATGGATTTCTCAGTGCTACATGTCAAAGTAAGTACATATGTAAAACACAGTACATGTGAGAGTTGACATATATAAATAACTGTGCATAAGAGCCAGTGAATGTGTGAGTGGCTGTATGGATCATTGTGAACATGTATCAGGGATTGTATAAGAGAGTAAATATGTGTTAGTATATGTTTGAATAAGTAAGGTGTGTATAACTGTATAGTTGAGGAAATGGAGGTGTTATTGATTCTCTGCATGACTGACTAGGTGTGTGAGTAACTCCATGGATAAGTGACAGTCTGTGAGTGTCTGTTTACACTGATTGTATTTAAGGTTATATTAGAGTCTGAAGAGGTTCATTGTATTATCACATAATTTATATCATCAGTGATGTGATCAGTAATGTCAAATGAGATGTCATCAGTGATGTCATCAGTGATGTCATTTGAGATGTCATCAGTGATGTCATCAGTGATGTCATTTGAGATGTCATCAGTGATGTCACTGATCATGTCATGAATGATGTAATATATGACATCATCTGCAGTGGATTACAGGTGCGCGATATATAGTTAGTGCAACTAACTATATATGCGAATTTCAATGGTTTTGTGTGAGTAAAATAAGGTTTTGTAAATGCTAATTCCTAACTATATATGGTCTATAACCCATGGTTTTTTCAGTGAATTTTCAAGGTTTTGTAAATGCTAATTCCTAACTATATAAGGTCTATAACCTATGGTTTTTTCAGTGAATTTCAATGGTTTTTTAATAGAAAATATGAAAAGCTTAAAAATGTCAAGTTCGTGGTAGGTAAAAACATTTTCGTGTTTTAAAGATGGCTCTGGGCAACCGTGGAACTCGGACGCTTGACTGCTAGGGCATGAGCCCCATTCCCAAAAGAGTCCCCTCAGCCTTGAAGATTCTACAACAGTCACCGGGACCCCCGACTCCCGTAGACTTCCGGTGGGGAGCGACTGCCATGATTGCTCGCGGAATGGCCACGACGTAGCCACGAGATGGTGGTGCTCTCATGCTGACGCCAGCGTCAGTCTGAAACATCCAGAAACACTGTAGACTACCAATTCGATCACTTCCGGTGGAGCCCCAACGTGACCCGGTAGAGAAGAACTTGCCCTCCCCTCTTTGACTGATGATTCTTGTTGCCTGTCGCTTCTGTTGTCATTTAACAGAACTTTTTGGACTACTGAAAGGGTTTGTGTTCCGACCGATGGTTGGTGGAGACATTTTGACTATATCCTGGACCTGCCGGGCCTCGTCCAAAATGGCGCCGGTATAAATGGGACTCGTAACTCCTTGTTGTGTACTGGTTGCCCAACCTTGATATCACGAGATACGTATGCATGTTTGAAGCACATGGCGGGCGGGGACGAGTACTGATTGAACATTTGGACATCCCTATTGATATTAAGTTCTGATGTGTTATTGATTACTGTACTATTGAAAGTTCGAATTAACGTCACCCATGGTACTTGCCCGCAAATGTATATCTAGATAATTTTATTGTAACTGGCCCTGTCATACTTTAATTATAAAATGTACGTCCACCGATTCCGCAACTGTTTGACACATTAGTTCTTGCAACCTAATGGCCCACCCGTTATGTTCTTTTACAGTGTAAATGTCCCCTCATCATATACGAAACTCGGACGCTTGCCTGCTAGGGCATGGGCACCATTCGGCGCAGCATTGTAGGATGGCCAGACCAGTGCGACAACTTACTGGACACCACCTGGGTGCCGTCCGGATCTCGGCGCGTTGTGCTGCCTTTGGCCTATTCGCACAACGGACCGCTACTGACGCCACCTCACAGGCCGACGGATTTTGCCGATTAAAAGACAAACCAAAGCAGCCCATTGTTGCTTTGAGATGGATGTTGCAGCAGGCTGCCATGTAAATAGTTGTTTACATTTTTTTTTTAACGTGTTTACTTTGTTGGAGCGTTGTATATATTTATAAGTTATTAAAGTGTTATAATCCTACTACTTTGTTGGAGTGCTATATATTTTTAATGTGACACATAATTGTGAAGACTTTGATGTACAAAAAGGACTCCCTGGAATCTTCCGCTTCAGGCTCGGTCCCACACACCCTTACAGTGAGAATCCCCTCCCCAATCACAATACAGGATCGTTATCAGATAGTAGGAACGCGTGTGGTGTGACGGATCTCATGGGGTGGGGGCCTTGATCTACTGTAACTCCTTTGAAGAGGGGTGATTCTTTACAGTTGGGGCCATAAACTACATCCGCACGGCTAGGTGATAGCCTGGGACCAGCCTGGACAATCAGACACAGAGGAAGAGGAGTGTCAGAGGGTGCGGTAGTGAATAGGGTGAAAGAGAGGTGTCGGGCGTGCACAGGGTGTGATTCTCAGGGAAGAACAGCGCAGATGGGGGGAGGTTAATGGCCCATGCATGAGAGAGAGAGCGGGGTTGACCAGTGCGTGGGGGAGATGCTTGCGAGGGTGGGGAGCCATGCTGAGGATCGGCGGCATGCAGAGAGTGGGTCTGGTCAAGGCATCTAAAATGGCTGCCGTGCACGAGAAAAGTGTGGCATTGGAAAAAAGGCAATGTTTATCAATACGGATTAATTTATAACAATTATTTTTAACAAAATATTTACTCGCAGTGACAAAATGGCGGTCAACACTTCCTGATTTCCTTCGAATCGAACGTTAACAGACGTCACGCAGCCCAAAAAAAAAAAACGCTCACGCGCAGCCGCTGGAAGACATGTATCAACATATATGAGCATCCTCAGCCACCCTCAGAAAACATAGGGGGTCAGTATACGTCTCCCGTACCCCCTTATACCCATTTCTCACATTGTTTTTCCTCCTTCTTGTAATTTAATTAAAACGAAACACAAAATGGCGAATTCCCGTTTCACGACCCGGTTCGCGAACCGGGAAGCGCTTCTACCGCAAAAAATCAATTTTTTTTATTTGCCCCACGAAAAAAAATAATCGAGCAAAATCAGTAGACCACTAATGGGATCTCTTTTTGACCTCGCTAAAATAGAAACATTAGGAGCAACCCTTCATGAGAAATACGAAACTAGTGAGATGAACTGAGCTCCACACCATGATGGCTGCAAGACAGCTCGGCTCCGCCACCCACCCCGCCCAAAATAACGATAAACTCTATGCAAATATTATAAATATATACAACACACCAGCAAAGTAACAGGGTAAAACATTCTATTAAATAACTATTTACATAACTATTTTATACTTTTTGCTGCCTGATCTGGCTAGCTCAATCGATCGAGCATGAAACTCATGCATTCTGATAGCAAGCGTTGCTGCTGATGCTATGCAAACAAAAACTGGTTTTCAGTTTGTACATTCTTCAAGATTTTTCATCCAAGGCTGGTTGAGAGTTTGTAGAACGATGGCTTCAGATTTTCAACATACGGTGTGGTGGCGCGGACTGGGAGGGTGCGCTTGACTTCTGCCCCCTCCCCAAGTCGTGTTGCCATGGCGTGGCCTAAGATTGCCCCCGACATAGGCGGACGGCTCCCGGGGTCCGGCGGAACTTTTTGCCTTTTGATGACTCTTCCATTCTGGACCTTATCCCACAATCCGTTTGACCTGAAGACACGCTGTAGTGGGGCGGCACTTTACCGTTTCAGTTGCCATTCCGCCCGCTTTTGCTACACTGTGCCTCTTCCGCCATTCAGCTGTTTACTACCGCTCTTGCGACTACAGCGTCTCGCTCACCATGTAGTTGAGTTGCTCCCGCTCTTGCGATGCAACTATAGGCGGCTGCCACAGGACTCTCAAAATGGCCGTCGCCTCTTCAGATTTGAGCGTGGTCCACTAAAATGGCCATGGGACACCTTGGAACTCGGACGCTTGTCTGCTAGGGCTTGGGCCCCATTCTCGAAAGCGTCCACTGAGCCTTGAAGCTTCTACAAAAGTCTTGGGGGCCCCCGACTCCCGCAGGCTTCTGGTGGGGAGCGGCTGCCATGATTGCTCCCACGACTGAGATACAAGATGGTGGTGCTCTCATGCTAACGCCAGCTTCAGTCTAAAACATCCAGAAACACTGTAGACTACCAATTCGATCAGTTCCGGTAGCGCCCCAACGTGACCCGGTAGGGAAGAACTTGCCCTCCCCTCTTTGACTGATGGTTCTTATTGCCTGTCCCTTCTGTTGTCATTTAACAGAACTTTTTAGACTGCTGAAAGGGGTTGTGTTCCGACCGCTGGTTGGTGGAGACATTTTGACTATATTCTGGACCTACGTTGTCGCGTAATGCGTTATATGACACGCCGCGTTAGCGCACCCTGAAGTACTCCAGTGCGCGAAGCGCAGCTTCCCGGAAGAGATCCGGGGCGCGGCGCGCAGCGCGTAACGTAAGCATAACAGGTCATGTGACTTGTTAATAAAACTTTTCATTGGTTCATTTTACTTTTGTTATACTAATGATGAAAGGCTTGGTCATATGACCTACAAATTACGCTTTTTATTGCTTTCGAACATTATTTTTTCTTAAACATATATGTTATAATGTTCCAGGCTAATGTATTTTCCCGGAAAATTTACAACTGTCCTGCAAGTAAAATATATTCCTTTTTCTAGCAAAAGGGCGTTTCATCGTCCCATGACGGAGCCGTTGAGCAAAAGATGCTCGGCCTGCTGTCTTAGTCGCCGATACGCCCGAATATCAGATTCTTATCGATCACTTTATGTTGCAGGAGTAAAAAACACAACAGCCCTTGACCATTTATCTTTACTGCGTTCCTGCGTATTATACCTTTTATCCGTCATGTAATTGGACTGCTTTATTTCACTTGCCTTTTACTGATTCGAAAACAGTGACTAAAATTAAAAACTTTACCAATGTAAATACTACTACCATGTTTTGTTTTAAAAACCTTTATTGTGAAAATGTCAGTATACAAATACGGGCCTATAACCACGTGGGCCGGCCACGGAGCAAACTGGAATCGTATATGATGAGGAGACATTTACACTGTAGAGGAACGCAACGAGCGGGCCATTAGGTTGCAAGAACTAAGGTGTCTAACAGTTGCGGAATCGGTGGACGTACATTTTGTAATTAAAATACGACAGTTCCACTTACAATAAAATTATCTAGATATACATTTGCGGGCAAGTACCATGGGTGACGTTAATTTGAACTTTCAATAGTATAGTAATCAATAACACATCAGAACTTGATATCAATAGGGATGTCGAAATATTCAATCAATTCTCATTCCCGCCCGCCATGTGCTTCAAAACTGCATACGTATCTCGTGATAACAAGGTTGTGCAACCAGTACACAACAAGGAGGTACGAGTCCGATTTATACCGGTGCCATTTTGGGCGAGGACGGGCAGGTCCAGGATGTAGTCAAAATGGTGCACAGACAAAATATCGACTCCAAAATATCGACTGGACATAATATCGAGTTTTAAATATAGACTGGACAAAATATCGACTGGACATAATATCGACTACAAAAATATTGTTTTTCAGTAAGTGAAGTAATATCGACTGTATAAAATATAGATAGCAAAAACTATCGAATTTTTAATAATATATAATCTTTTATAGTGTATTTTTATGTAATAATATGTGTGAAAAGTGTGTATTAATGTTCTAAAATATTTTATTAAATGAATTTTGTTTTTATAATAATTGCGTAATGTAATTCTGTAGCGGGTTGTGGGTTTATAGGGGAATAGGGTGGGAAGTAATTTAATAATAATTAATTCATTAATATATGTTCGTAAATATTTATAATTAATAATTAATTGATAATTAATAAAATAATAATTAGTTAATTAATTAATATAATTTTGTACATATTTTGTATTAGTAATTAATTGGCAATTAATTAATTGTAATTAGTTAATTACATTAATTAGAGTACATTTTAATATATATAAATTTGTGTTATTGTTAAGTTATTAATTGGGAAAAAATAATATTATTTATTAAAATAATTACAGCTAATGTGCTAATATATTTACTTTATTGTTATTGGTAATGAATTATTATTTGGTAATTAAATAATATTGATACATTTTGGGTAAAGGAGTATTTTTAGGGTTCAGGGTCAGTTTTCAGTTTTTGTGTAAAGGGGCATTTTTAGGGTTTTGGGTCAGTTTTCAGTTTTAGGGTAAAGGGGTATTTTTAGGGTTCAGGGTCAGTTTTTAGTTTTTGGGTAAAGGGGTATTTTTAGGGGCATTTTTAGGGTTCAGGGTCAGTTTTCAGTTTTTGGGTAAAGGGGCATTTTTAGGGTTCAGGGTCAGTTTTTAGTTTTTGGGTAAAGGGGTATTTTTAGGGTTCAGGGTCAGTTTTGGGTTTTTGGGTAAAGGGGTATATTTTAGGGTTCAGGGTCAACAAATAAGATTGTAAAAAAATATTTTTATTATTTTCATATATTATTTAATTATTATAATTTAATTTAAGTATTTTTAAGTATATTTTAGTAATTAAAATTTAATATTAATTTAATTTAACAGTTTTTAATAAAGTCGATATTTTTTACATCTATATTATTGTTAACGATATTTTGTACTCAATATTTTTGTACTTACCTGTTTGTAGATACAAACTCGATATTTTGACTGTCGATATTTTGTCCACGATATTTTGGCAAGTCGATATTTTGTCCCTCGATATTATTTCAGTGATCCAGTCAAAATATCTCCACCAACCAGCGGTCGGACCAGAACCCCTTTCGGCAGTCAAAAAAGGTTCAGTTAAATGACAACAGAAGACATAGGCAACAAGACCAACAGTCAAAAGAGGGGAGGGCAAGATCTAAAGCCATTGTTCTACAAACTCTCAAGCAGACTTGGATGGAAAAATCCTGAAGAATGTACAAACTGAAAACCATTTTTTGTCTGTATAGCATCACCAGCAACGCTTGAGTCAGCTTTGTGTGAAGCCGCCATTTTGATTCAATCAATAGCGTCCCCCTGCACACATTCAGGGACCTGGTCGTGTCTAAAGGTTAAACGGATTGTGGGACAAGATGCAGAAAGGAAAAGGAAAAAAGTTCCGCCGGACCATGGAACTTTCGGCGCACCAGTGCGGCAACTTGCTAGACACCACCTCGGTGCCATCCAGATCTCGGCGCGTTGTGCTTCCTTCGGCCTAGTGATGTCATTTGAGATGTCATCAGTGATGTCATCAGTGATGTCATCAGTGATATCACTGACCATGTCATGAATAATGTAATATGTGACATCATCAGCAGTGGATTGCGGGTGCGCGATATATAGTTAGTGCAACTAACTATATATGGAATTTCAATGGTTTTGTGCAAATAAAATAAGGTTTTGTAAATGCTAATCCCTAACTATATATGGTCTATAACCTATGGTTTTTTCAGTTAATTTTCAAGGTTTTGTAAATGCTAATTCCTAACTATATATTCTCTATAACCTATGGTTTTTTCATTGAATTTCAATGGTTTTTTAAAAGCTAATATCTGTAGCTGTAAAATATATTCTTCTTTAAATCTTAAAATATATTTTACATGTTTTTTATACATTTTAAAAAAAAAAAATTTTTGTTTTGCTCCCAGTCCGCGAACCGGTCAGCTTCCTGTTAGCTCAATTTAAAGCCGCGGCTCGGTCCGCGAACCGGTAAACGTTCCTTTAGCGTAACTGTTACGTTAGCATGACGTTTTGCATTGTCACGTAATACGTCATTGGACGCGCCAAGTTAGCGGACCCGGAAGCGGACCGGAAAGCGGAGCAAAGCGCGAGACGTAAACACAGCAGGTCATGTGACTTGGTAATAACACTTTTCATTGGTTCATTTCACTTTTGGTTTCCTAATGATGTAATACTAGGTCATGTGATCTAAAATTACACTTTTCATTGGTTTAGAACTTTTGCTTTTCCCAAATGATGAAAACCCCTCCTTCTTTCCTCACTCTGACTTTCATCTTGGTGAGAGAAAGACCCTTTTACATTCTAGAGAAATGGCTTCAATTGTTGCTTCAGCTAGTATTCCCCCACCACCACCTCCACCTCCTCAAGGGAAGAAAGGACCACCTGCTCAACCAATCTTTGAAGAAGAGGAAGATCAAGAAGAGGAGGAAGAGGAGGAAGAGGAGGAAGAGCCTCAGTTTTTGCCAGAGGAGCCCAGGAGGTACAACAGAAAGGAAAACTTCATCTGGCAATTTTTTTAATTTCCAGCAGGGCAAAAAAAAGTCAATGCCAGATATGTCTTTTGCCGTATTTGCGACGATCGACTTTCAAGGGGGACGGACAAAAAATATAGCTTTGGAAATTATACGATGCACAGGCACATGAGTAGGTGGCACCTAAACAATTATAGTGCTGCCCAGCTTCGCGATGAACAGCAAAATCCCCCGGCAATGGCGAGAAGCTCTGTCGTCCAAGAAGTATCGGGACCAGAGGCGAGGGAGGTGGTCTCGAACATTCAAATGGACATGGGGGAAGTAAAGCAAGTGTGCGTGCGGTGCAACCAATTAATATGCTACCGAGAAAGTAGCATTACTCTTATAATAAAAGCTATCAATAATCATGTTTGCCCGAAACGCCCCAAAAAATAAATTCTTCTTTTTTTCGTTGCTCCTGTTGAGCCCTCTTCAATGAATCATTTTTGTTTCCCCCCTCCCTCCCAAAAAACAAAAAAATTACAAAATGTTCAGAAAAAACAAACAAAATATAAAAAATGTACAGAAAAATAATAAAAAAAATTTTAAACAACAAAAACCAAAAAAAAAAAAGTTCTTTTCAGAACTACCTCCCCATTATAAAAATTGGTAGAATTTTTGAAACTCTGCCAACCTCTATTTCTTTTAGTTCGCTCCCAGTTCGCACTCCGGTACGCGAACCAGGAGCGAACCCAAAAATTTTTTTTAAAAAAAGAACAGTAAGTATAAGGGAAGGAAACAGACAGTTATGTTACAAGAAAGACAGCTATAGGGAGTAAAGAAAAGATACTGTTACCCGCAATCCACTTCTGATCATGTCACATATTACATCATTCTTGACATGGTCAGTGACATCATCAGCAGTGGATTGAGAGTAACAGTATCTTTTGTTTACTTCCTATAGCTGTCTTTCTTGTAACATAAACGTCTGTTTCCTATCCTTATACTTACTGTTCTTGTTTTAAAAAAATTTTGAGATCATTCAGAAACAGTAACATTAATAGAGACAGAATGAGTGAATAATAATGAAGAAGTATGAGAAGAGAGGGACTGAGAAAAAAACTGGAAGGAGTAGAATAATTAAGTAATAGAGAAAGGAATGAGAGAAGTAGGAAAGTAAGGATTAAAGAAATGAAGCAGTAGAACTAATAGATGTTAAATGTGATAGATTAAATGATTGATTCAGGATGACGATAAGGTGTGGCCTCTCCAAAAGTTTGTTAAAGGTGAGGCCTACTCAGGGTTGCATATCAAATTTATGCTTGTTGAAGAATACAGAGGAGATAATACATGTGAAGGCCTACCATTGAAGTAAAACATGTCCACTTCACTCTTGAACAACGGCCAGACCTCTTCTGTGTCCATAGACAGACCTAAAGTTCATCTGCACAATGTCATTCGTAAACTTAGAAAACACAAGTAATGTAATTGAAAAACGTGGAGTTTCTTTTGCTCATTTCACAATCACATCACCTGTGTTGCCTTTGCTTAGGTATCTCATAGTGCAGATGTAGTTCAGCATATGAAACAGTACGCAGAAGTGCAGCAGTGTATGCATTAATACATGTGAAGGCCTACCAATGAAGTGAAATGAAATGAATGAAATGAATGAAACTTATATATCGCACGACTTACCCTGGGGCATCTCAGCGCTTGCTTTGGGAACCCGTCCTGGTATTCCCCTGTGAGATAACCCTGGCAGGGTATCCACAAGGTGAAAGCCAGGCATCCCACCGCGAGGGGCCGTTGTGGAGATTAAGCAAGCTATTGCCCAGAGTCGCAGAGTGTGAACCCGTGAGTTGAGAAGGCACCGGAGCGAGAATTAACGAGTCCGTGGAATTTTTGAGCCCAAGACCCGCCGAGGCGGGGAATTGAACCCTGGTCCCGGGCCGAACTCAAGCTCCAGGTCTGCCGCCTCTAACCCCTGAGCCACACTTCTCCACTCCCTGAGCCACACTTCTCCACTAAGTAAGTCATGTCCACTTATTACATCATTCATGACATAGTCAGTGACATCATCAGCAGTGGATTGCGGGTTAAAAGAGTAGAAAACATTTACCTTATAATTCTTGTTAACTTTTTCAAATATTTTTTCATACTTTCAATCTGTAAAAGAGAGAAGAAACATTTCAAAAATATTAAAACATGTATTTAAAAATGTGAAAAGACAAGGGAAAAGGTTCAAGAAGAAACAGTTTTTCAAAAACTTTGACATTTACAGAAGCCTCTGCTGCTATACGTCCCCTACACAATCCTAAAGATATATATTTTAAACAAACAGTATCTTGATGCTGATGAAGTGAGGCCTATTTTGGAACATGGTGCATCTTTTGCACTGCTGATGTCTCACACTAGTGATGCAATAGCAGCGCAAAAAAGATGTAAAGCCATCATAAAATTGTGTCTAACATTTTAAATGATTCTTTCAGGATAAAAATAAGATGTGTCCTTTCAAGAGGTTTCTTTAAGGTGAGGTCTATTCAGTTTTCAAAAAAAAAACCCAGAAATGCAGCACTGTAAGCATTAACTTTGACACTTACAGAAGCCTCAGTTTCTCCATATCTACCTCACATTTCTAAATGTATATCATAAGTACAAAAAGTAGAACATTAATTATACATGTTAAATGGTTTATTTTTGCTGATCTCAGAATGTATCAAATTTCACTTAAATCAGTGACTTGAAGGTATTCATCGTGTAACAGCGGGGAAAAAAAAACACAATCAAAATGATTGTGTTTAAAAAACCCATACAACCTAAGAAATCTGAATTCAAAACTCCTTAAAATTAACTTACTTTCCATAACGTCGAAGGATGTCCTATGAACAGCATCCACTCTGTTGTGCTATAAATATTTTCTGCCCGCCACTTTCTGAAAGAAAACCTCCATCGTTTTGAAAAATATGTTACATACAATAAAATACTTCTCACATTCTACCACATGTTTCCACTTGGCCAAATCATGTTGCAGCGTTTTTCAACTCTTGTAATTCTTCTAATGAAATCCCGTCATTTTCTATTTTCGCAACTTTCAAAAAGAAAACATTTATGATTACTTTCACAATCCTGGACTACTAATATCTTACCCTTCTTGCTCACTCATGTTCTACTTTTCCTATGACACTGATACTGCTTACTATGAAGCAGACTTACTTGCATCAGGTTTATATAGTTGGATTTTTAAAATGACATTATAATTAAAAGTTTTGGACCAATGATCTAGACAGCATTGCAGACTTACATTCCCTCTACTTCATGAACCTTTTGCAATTCCTCAGAGGAAATCCCGAGATTCTTTCCTTAAAATTTTGGTTTTAAAAACACCAGGTAAGAATTTTTAAGGTCAAACGGCAATTTTTTTTTGAAACTTACAACAGAATCATTGCAGAATGACCAGCCATTTCGAGACTTTAAATAAGCTGTGTAATGTCCTGATGTTGTTGAAGGACCATCGTGCTAGATAATTGCTATAGTTACAAAAGTCCTTCCTGATATTGACAGCTGAGAAGCAACAACATTTTTTATTAAAGTTGACAATTTTGATCCATCAGGCCTACATCGTTGGATCATTAAAATGACATACTGGCCATATCTTCGAATAAATAATGTTGACATCATTTCAGATTTACATTGGCTACACTCCATGTTGTGATCCGCTGCATTTACTGGCTTATTAAAGGAGACTGATTTACTGTCTGGCAAAGTTAAATATATAAATCTTTCTGAGTCTACACTAGTAGTACTTGATACCATACAGTTCTCGCAGTCATGCTGCCATTGATAAGAAAGTCCAAACAGGTGATCTACATCTACACCCTCATCTTGTAATACATCAAGCATATACATTAAAAACTCCTGACAATCCTGCTGATTATTTTCAGAGAAGTCTGTTTGACCTGAACATTCATCTAACAGATAACGAACTTCAGACACACTTTCTACTTTTGTTCGATCAGTGCTACATTTCTCTAATACAGAATTCAACAAGCAGCCTAAACTTTGTTCCGAATTGAACACAATCTGTTCTTTTAAAGTCTCTAGTGAAAAGAGAACATTAACCACTACATTTGCATAGCAGTTGACACCAGAACTGTTTTCAAATTGAAAACCGACAACATCTTGAACAGAATCCACTTTCTTTCTGCATACAATTTTCGGTTCATCGACTTTTGGGCTTTTTGCTACAACCTCCCTACTGTTACTGATATTTCTTCGTTTCCGGCCTACCACACGTTTCTCAAACAAAGGATATTGAGGCAAATGTGGCGCATACTCTCTTCTTAACCTATTGTATTCCTTAACACAATCTAGATCCGCACAAATGTTTGTGACATCACAGTCAATCAGGTACAATCCCGATAAAGTTCTAACTCGTGACAATGCCACATATGCCATACCCTCCTTGAACACAGAACTGCCAATATTCACCAATGCAGTATCTACACATTGGCCCACATGCATCAAGCATTTTTGTAGTCGCAAACGGTGCGATTACTTAAAATCGGCCGTTTGCGAATGCAAAAGTGCTTTTTGGGATGCATGAAGCAATTTTAGAATTCGCAACATTGTTGCGAGTTCTAAAATTGCGGGTGCTTTTAAGAAGTCGCAGATGTGCGACTTCTTAAAAGCAATGCATCATTACTTTGACAAGTGGAAATTCGCAATTAGGGTTCCAAATTTACCGAGTGGTTGAACCACTCGGTAAATTTGGAAAAAGTGTTTAAAATGTTGAAAATGTTTTTTTTTCAACATTCATGTTACGGACACACATGTCCTTAGGACATGTGTGTGTGCAACATGATGCAAAAAATACATTTCAGGGGTGCATGGGGGGGTCCTTTGGACCCCCCCCTGCACCCATGAAATTTTCTAAGTGCCACTCGCAATTTGCATTGACTCCTATGGGCCTTTTGGCCCATAGGAATCAATGGGAATTGCGAAAATTAACTTAAGAATTCGGTATTTCTTTGGGATTCGGTAAAAATTGCGATTTTTACCGAATCACAAAGAAATACCGAAAAAAATGATGCATAGCATTTTGCACTTCTTAATTTGCGATTCCTTATTTTTCGCAAATTAAGAAATGCAAAATGACACAATGATGCATGTGGGCCTTAAACCTTGCGATTTATGGATTGTCACCGCATATGCCAAGCAAACAGGAAACTGTTTACGGCGAACATATAAATCTTTAAGAAGCAAAAACCTAGCAGAACAACGACCAATTAGCTGTACTTCCTCAATGCCATCAAATTTAATTTTTAAAAATTCAATACCATCTCTACTTCTGTATTTCTCAAAATCAACAACATTACCCATTGATCCATTTACCAGACCTCTTTCAACATGTAAATTCCTTCTCAAAATGATTCGGCAATTTAAGCATACATTCAAAGTCTTTTCAAAACCCGCTGTTTTAGATATAGTCTTCTCTAATGAATCCAATTTTGATTTCAAATTCTCAGACAAAATAATTGTTGATCCCATATGCTCTATTTTGTCAATAGCTTCAAGTTTCACAATCTCTTGCTTTTCTAAATTCAACATGTTGTTGTTGAAGATGGCACATTCTGCAAGAGTTGGCATCAAACATATTCCGGATTTCTTCTCAGTAATTTTCTGAAAAATATTCTCAGGCACAATGTCTTGTTCGGGATATAAATTTGACAGTAATCATGCATTTAAAGCTTCTTTCCCATGCTCGGTCACTTTTCCAATTCTAATATCTTGTAGAATATTCTTGTAATCTTCATCCTTCGCCTGACGCATATTTTCATGCAGTTCAGCATAATTGAAATTTAACCATATATTAACGTTGCCAATGCTCCCTAGGCACTTCCTGGTATCTTCATGCGTGAGTATTTTGAACACAGGTTGTCCTTTCACTGGTGTCAGCTGCAGAAGATCTCCAAAAACAATGATGTGTTTGCCACCAAATAACACATCATATTCAGTTTTAAGAACTTCTTGCATTCTCAAATGCACAAAGGCAAGCATGACATTGGAAACCATGCTTACTTCATCAATGATAAGAAGTTTCATTTTCCTCAAGATTCTTGAAACTTCACAACAAGCATCTCCAGATAACTTGTGGTATTGTAATTTGTTGTCATGCTCCACCGGCAGCATCAGTAGACGATGCAAAGTAATCCCTTTAATGTTATGTGCTGCCAATCCAGTAGGAGCAGTAACAACACAAGACAACGATGTCTCAGTCCTTTCCTGCAAATAACAAGAAATTGCTTTAATGAGGAAACTTTTTCCAGTTCCCGCTTCTCCACTCACGTACAGTCGGACAGGCTTCAACGATGTACATGAGCACTCTTTCTTCTCATGACTTAATCCATGCTCAATTTGCTTGGTAACTTCATCATATATTTTCCTCTGCTCAACGTTGAGTTGTTTTTCCAAGTCTTCTAAGTTAACTGCATCCTCCTGAGCATGTGCCATGGCTCTTTCCACTTCATTCATAGCAGTGGCAGCTTCATTTTCAATAATAGGTCCTCCTAGTGGATCCTGACTCAATGAAACAGAACTCTGACTGTCCTGAGAACTGTCTCTGGCAATCTCAGCTGCAATCGTTGCTTCCTGCTCAATTTCCAAAGTCAACATTTCTTGATATTTGGGAAAAGCAGGACATTCTATGGTCTCCTTAGCAGCAGTGAAAGAGTCTTCGTAACAGAGGAAATCTCCAAGCAGTTCCTCTTCTGCACGCCAAGGCTTGAAAAGTTGCAAAAGTGCTAAATAGAAGAACTCCTTTTTTTCTGGAGATTCGCCACTCAATTTTTGATGGTTTACTAATTGGCATTTTCTTTGCTTGACCAGACATCCCTCACTTCCAATTACAGCATACACTCCTTTCTCAATATCTTCTTTGATATTCCTCTTGAATATATAATTTTGTAGAACCTCATATTGACAAACATTCTCAAGGTGACTGCTTCGATTTGGATAATATGTATCCAACATGTTGGTCTTCAAAATGTCGGTACTGTTTGGTTCCTTTTCTGCCAAATACTCAATTTCCCGGACAGGTTTTAGAACTCGATTTCGCGTTGCAGCAAGACCAAGACTCGCCCAAACGATACTCCTGGATTTGGCATAGAGACTTGCTGAAGACAACTGGTCACAACATTCGTAAGCTCCGATTTCTCGATGCGACAACATCTTCAGACTGAAACTGTGCAACTTCTTGCTGAGGCTCTTTTCATGGGAAATGTCCTCCCACATATCCTTCGATTCTGTCTTTTCTTTTTTGGTGATGTAAGATGTCACATACCGAGCCACAGCCATACAGTTGTCAGCCACAAACAGTATATCCATGTTAGCATTCCACATGGACAAAATCACTGGGTTGTAGTCGTTGATGTACATGGACTCTTCGTTCCTTTTCAAATTGTATGTATTTTTGGGTGATTTCCTCGTCACATTATGTCGCAGCGAAGACATCAAACTGTTCACTCTTCCTTTTGAAATCACCGGTCGTGGAAAGTTAAAATGACATTTGGTGTAGAACTTGTCCTTGTTTCTGAATTTACGACGACAGTACTTTCCACAACGATGGCTTTGGAAATGTAGAACTTGTTCTCTTAGGCTTTTCTTCTCCGTTGCGTTTGGAACAGCACACGTAGAATACTGTTCTATGAAATTCATCACTAAGTCATCCGGATCTGTTCCAAATTTAGGTGCATCCTTGATCCACAACAACATATGTATATGAGGAGCACCTCTTGCTTGGTACTCCTTTCTCCAGAAGAAATCTAACACCTCTCCAAGAGGTGGATTCTTCTTATTTGTGATGAAAGACATCATAGCTTCAAATCTATGATTGAAGTACCTGCATACATTCACTGGATCCAAAGAACACAGTTCTCCAGGTGTCTTGAATTCAATGTTTTCAATATTTCCATTTGCCTCTCGTAGAAATTCAAGTAAGTCTTACCAGCCATACTCGGCACAGCTCAGAGTAAGGAACCATGTTGGAGTTCCTAAGTTCCTCAGCATACATTTTAAATCACCATGACGACGGTACCAGTACTCATTAGTACCACGCTGACACGCCATGAGATTAATTAAGTGAGAATCCAAAATACATTGCCTCTCGTAGAAATTCAAGTAAGTCTTACCAGCCATACTCGGCACAGCTCAGAGTAAGGAACCATGTTGGAGTTCCTAAGTTCCTCAGCATACATTTTAAATCACCATGACGACGGTACCAGTACTCATTAGTACCACGCTGACACGCCATGAGATTAATTAAGTGAGAATCCAAAATACTGTCTTGGACATTGACTTTATGCATAAAATCACTTGCCGAGATGTTTCGCATCTGTATACCACTTTTTAAGATGTGGTTCACTGCATATGACAGTCCAGACAGATCGCTTTCAAACAGGAGATGAAACAAATAGGGAATGCATTGACGAAACCTAGGATCTTCTGCATACAATCGTAAAGTCCGGTATTCAGACGCAGGAATTTGATGAGGTCGCTCATCATATCTTCCTCCTCGATCTGTGGGAAATAGCTGTGGGAAACACCGAGCTTCCAAACTTTCCTCCCAAACACTAATGGGACTCCCTTTGGCTTGTTTCATTTGAAACAACTCAATTGCATTCCCCATGACTTCCTTGGAATGCAAAGGATGAACACTATAATGTTCATATATTTCTTCACTTTTAGAGGCCTCTACTTTCTCAATTTGGCCAGCACACAAATCGCTATCCTCTTCATCACTTACTTCCTCTTCTGCAACATATACATTTATATAGTACTTATTATTTTTCTTCAAATACAATGTTGCCTTTTTGACTTTCCTAACATCCACTAAATCTTGCCATATTTTCTTATTCTTTGTCGGAACACCATTAACCAAGATAACCAAAGGTTCCTCTTCCACTTTTTCTACTCCAATTGTGTTAATGTTTTTGTTCAAATCTAGAGGCAAATAAACAACTCTTCCCTTTAATTCTCTCTGTAAATCTGCTGGAGGCAACTTCCCTGTCTTTGGCTCCATTCTTACAATAGCCTGAAAGGGATGGATACTTTGAATCAAAATAGATTCATAAGTATTTAAATCCTTCAATTCAGAAGAAATCTCAACCAATTCAAGATTATTATGAACCGCCCTAGCAGGCATCTGGTTTTTGTTTAATTTGTTACAACAATAAGTACACACACGTTGATCCAATCCCAAATTAAAAGAATTTTCTACCATCAAGTATGTGGCAAAATCCTTCCATTCACTATTATTTTCCCTTTCACTTTTTGCATATAAATCCACTAACTTAGTCTGATTCTTATAATAAGTGCGTCGACAACACACACAAGTGAAATTAGGCCTCTCACTTGATTTCATCTGAAACGTGGCAATTTCCTTCTGAAAATTATCTGTACTGGAAACCTGTACATTATCTTCAACATTACCCTCTACTTCTGGGTCAATTTGAACATTCTCATCTTTACTACCAAAGTAACAAAACTCAATTTCTTCACAAATATTCTTCACATCTATTTCAGAACCCTGCAAAAGAGCAGCACATAATTGTTTAAGCATAATTGGTGGACTCTTAGCATAATACAACATTCTCACTAATTTTCTCACTTTATTATGATGCACTGCTAGCATCCTGAAATGATGAAAAACACTCTGGCATACTCTCCTGGAAAGACAAGCCAGTGAATGACCACGCAAACCTGTCATTTGTCTCACTCTGCAAGGATCTAAATCTTGCAACAACTTCATTTTCTGCTTCAAACTTTTCTTATTAAATGTCCGTATAAAATCACAAAGCAAATTGATGGAAACCTGTCGCACACTGCAAATAGAACTACATTTCCAAATGTACACATGACCCTTAGGACGTCTTCCTAAAACCTCATCACTTAGCGCCTCTTCTGTCTCTGTTGTCACAAGTTTTTCTTTTTCAACTGGACAACCATCCTTCACTTCATAAGCTCGACCACTGGTGTCAACTGCAAACACCAAATCATTATCCTGAAAATAACTCTCCTCATTAAAAAATGCCTCACAACTTGAACTATGCATCCATTCTCCGGAAAAAACTTCACAAAAGTTACTACGATTTACTACTCTCTTCCATCTACTTTTTGTTTTGAAATCAGAAATTACCTTGCTTAGTTTCCTAATTCTATTGATTACCAAAATAAACAACTTTCGCTTAATTTAAAAAGCATGATCAATAATTTTCTCTACATTTTTCTTCTTCTTATAAAATGCCACTTTCTGTTGGCCTTTCTTAATATTTTTTAATAAATTAACTATTATCCTATTGCGGAACATTCGTTTTCGAATGTCCCTAAACTGTTGTTTCCTTCTACTATCATGCACAGAGTTATCTCTTGCTCTACCAGTAAAATTTTTGATTGGTCTTTCCTTACCATTTAAATTGCTTTTCTTTTTCTGAACTGAAACATTTTTTGGATAAATACTTTTTTTACTACAAATATTTCTTAAGAATGATTTCGTGCTCTTACCCGGAGCTTTCTTGGTGATTTCAAAAGTATTTTGGGAAGAGGACTGCTGCAATAAAAGTTCATCCTGCTGTCTTTGATGTTTTCTAGCCTTTCTAATTCGATTTTTAGTTGGCATTTTTCAAATTTAGAAAAGATCTGCAGTTGAATCTGTGGAAAAATATAATAAAACATTTTATTAACCACTATTACCAAACAGTAAATGAATAACAGTCATCAAAAACTTAACACCCTACTTATTATTTAACATAGCAAATCTTTTGCACCAGCACTGCGTCACAAAAATGACACACAGTGGTACAAAACAGGCATACACCTATCATAAATCTCTCCCTAACATTTTAAATGATTAATTCAGGATAATGATAAGGTGTGGCCTATCTAAAGGTTTTTTAGGCCCAGATCTTTGGACTGGGGTGAATGTGTGTCATTGATCCACATTCGGTCCATCACCTGTTTTGTTTGTTTGAGGTGAGGCCAACACATGGTTGCAGATAAGATTTTCACTGAAGAAAACAAAGGAGATAATACATGTGAAGGCCTACCAATGAAGTAAGTCATGTCCTCTTCACTCTTGAACAAAGGGCAGACCTCTTTTGAATCTGTGGTCACACCTAAACTTCATCTGCACAATGTCATTCATAAACTTAGGAAACACTAGTGATGTAATTGAAAAATGTGGAGTTTCTTTTCCTCATTTCAGAATTACATCACCTGTGTTTCCTCATTGACTTAAAATATCCTTAATACACATGAAAACGTTTTTTGGAATGCCCTAGCACCATTTTTGGGACATTATTAAAAAGGCTATGTAACTCCCATAATCAAAATCTAAATTTGCCAACCACAGGTGGGAGCGTATTTACAAGAAACTTGCCCCATGAGGAACGCTTTCCATTTAAAAAGGGTAAAATAACATATTAGACACTCAAATGCCTTATAAATATGACCCAAAACAACCTATGAAGCTCTAGCAGTACCTATCCAGAAATGTAATTGATTTCAAATAATCGTTTTTAAACACAGCATATAAATCAATTGTATACCTGCATTCAAGAGGAAATGACTGAAAATTTCCTTGAGACAAATGAAAGCATTTTTTGGAATGCCCGAGCACCATTTTTGGGACATTATTAACATGGCTATGTAACTCCCATAATCAAAATCTAAATTTGCCAACCGCAAGTGGGAGCGTATTTACAAGAAACTTGCACCATGAGGAACGCTTTCCATTTAAAAAGGGTAAAATAACATCATAGACACTCAAATGCCTTATAAATATGACCCAAAACAACCTATGAAGCTCTAGCAGTACATATCCAGAAATGTAATTGATTTCAAAAAATCGTTTTTAAACACAGCATATAAATCAATTGTATACCTGCATTCAAGAGGAAATGACTGAAAATGTCCTTGAGACACATGAAAGCGTTTTTTGGAATGCCCTAGCACCATTTTTGGGACATTATTAACATGCCTATGTAACTCCCATAATCAAAATCTAAATTTGCCAAGCACAGGTGGGAGCGTATTTACAAGAAACTTGCACCATGAGGAACGCTTTCCATTTAAAAAGGGAAAAATAACATCATAGACACTCATATGCCTTATAAATATGACCCAAAACAACCTATGAAGCTCTAGCAGTACATATCCCGAAATGTAATTGTTTTCAAAAATCGTTTTTAAAAACAACATATCTGTTTCAGCTTACATAAGAGACCATGGAATGGGCTCCATGTACAACAATAACTTGTGTTACTGCATGCCAGAATGCTACACCGAATATGCAATTAAAATTTAAAACCAAAATCTATTTGTATATCACTAGAGACAAAGTCACATTTTAAAAACACAGCTTTCTTCATCATTTTCTCCTTAAATCATACTATTCTCTATTTAAATTAAATAAATCTTTTCTCACCTTAGCAAATACTTTTTGAGTTTTGAAAACAGTCTCAGAAATACACCAAATTGTCTTCAGCAGAAGAAAGAGGATGCACTCCAGAGGCTGCAGCTATTGAAAGCACAGAAATACAGATATTCATTTCACATATCTCTCATATTAGCCAATCATAACTCTTCCCTCACTTTTTTCAAATCAAAACCCTTCCCCCCTCTGCCCTCTCTGCCTTTTTTCCATAGCAACCACCTCCTGGAAGACCTCTCATGTTTGCAAATTCACACAACAATGTTTTAATTGAACTCTGAACTCTCAGTGCACCTGCGTATCCAGTGCAATCTTTCATTAAATGTTTCTTCCTTGACCATTCAAATTACATCTTTCAAAGAACACATCCATGCACCCTAACTTTCTGTTTTCAGAAATGGAAATGCACCAATCACTGCTAATGAATCATTAGCACTGGAAATCCACAGTTTTTTTTCTTTACAAACTCCTACTGTTTCAACTGCCCTTTCATTACCACACTACATCTGACTGCAGCACAACCTTCTCCCACAATGTTTAAGGTCTGGATTGTTGGACATAGTTACATCCACTGGGCTCAAAGGTATGCAGAGAACAGAAATTTACCTAACCTTAATTTACAAGATGTGGAAATTAAATGGTTGGGCCAAAGAGGATTAAAATGTCACCAATTGATACCATTGGTGAAAACCTTTATGCATTTGCCAAAACCTGACCTGTTAATAGTGCACTGTGGAGGTAATGATTTGGGCACTTTGACTGGGGTAGGTCTGGAAATGCTTTTAAAGGACACCTTTGAGCAATTAATGGCACTTTTTCCTCAAACTGCCTTGGTATATTCCAATATATGCCAAAGACAGAAATGGAGGTGGTCCAACCAATTTTGTCCACAAATTGAGAAAGCGAGGAAGCATGTAAACAAATCTGTTTCAGCTTACATGAGAGACGATGGAATGAGCTCCTTGTACAACAATAACTTGCGTTACTACATGCAAGATATCTACAGAGGAGATGGAGTTCACTTCTCAGATGAGGGCAACAGAATTTTCATTCTGAATTTAAGACTGTGCATTGGTACCTACTTATAAGTACCTAAATGTACCATAAACCCAAAAGCTCTTCTCAGAGCTACCCTTCATCTGATCACTCACAATTATTATTTTTCTCTAACTTTTTTCTGTAATTTTCAACAAACTACGCTCAAAGAGCGCTACCCGGTACGCGAACTGGAAGCTAACCACGCAAAATTTAAAAAGAAATGTTTTTTCTCCGCACATATGGTCCTCCTCAGCCACCCTCAGGAAACCTAGGGGGTCAAAATACTTGTACTGTGCCCCCTTCTACCCATTCTGAACATTATTTGCCCTCCATTTTATATCTTAATTCGACCGAAACACAAAATGGTGGACTCCCGTTACGCTCCTAGTTCGCGGACCGGACCGCTTCCCGGGAAGCGGTCCAAAAAAAAAGGTGGGAAAGTAATTCACAGAAACACGACTGGAGACACTCTCACCAAATATAGATTAGCTTATACTATATATATATATATATATATATATATATATATATATATATATATATATATATATATATATATATATATATATATATATATATATATATATATATATATATATATATATATATATATATATATATATTACCTACTGGCTATCGCCAGTAGGTAGATATAGTTAGGATTAATTCCCTATGGGATTTTTGAAAATTCTATGTCTAATAACTTTGGCGTTTGAGGACTGAATCGGCTGAAATTTTCAGGAAAATGGCACATTTTGTTTCTGAGCAGCCCCTGAAAATTTGGGGGGGGTTTCGTCAAGGGGGGGCTGAGAAAAAAGGGGGGTCCCAAAACGCGTTTTTCCCATTCATTTTTCCATAGGGCGGTTGGACTCACTTTTAGCTCGAACGGCTGAATGGATTTGCACGAAACTTGGCAAAATTGTAGGGACTGTTAGCCCGATGTGCCTTTGCTAGGTCTCAATATATGTGCTCCAGTAGTTTTTGAGAAATTAACGTTCAAAACAAGATATATATCTGTAACAGCGCTCTGGGCAGCGATCCGGTCCGCTTACTTTTCGCGAAACGGAACTTTGCGCGCAGAAAGCTGATTGGCTCTCCGGTGTCTGTCAACATTCTAAACAGTCCGGAGCGGCCGCCATCTTATCTCTCGGTAGGATCGAGAGAGAAGAAGAGGTGAAAAACGAAGGGGGAATTTATTGAAAGGGGGCAAGGTATACCCCTCTTGACCCCTTAGGAATGTTGTTGGGGTTATTAAAGGGTCTCGTGGGGAAAATAAAAAAAAAAATGGTTTTTCACGGTAGAAGCGCTTCACGGGCCGCGAACTGGGCCGCAAACTGGTAGCGAAACAGGAATTCGCCATTTTGTGCTTCGTTTTAATTGTTTTGAGACAAAAATTATCGCCGCACATCGGCCACAATGCATGAATATCGCTGAAAAGTCAGCGATATTCATGCATTATCCAGCAAATGCTCTTAGCCATGTTATCCACCTTCCATTGGATAACATGGCTAAAAACTGCTCTGTGCGTGAGCTTTTTTTTTTTTTTGCTGCGTGACGTTTGTTAACGTTCGATTCGATGGAAATCAGGAAGTGTTGACCACCATTTTGTCACTGCGAGTAAATATTTTGTTATAAATGAATCCTTATTGATAAACATTGTCTGCGCCATCTTGCGTTTTTGTCCAATGCCACAATTTTGTCGTGCACGGCAGCCATTTTAGATGCCTTGACCAGGGCCACTCTCTGCACGCCGCCGATCCTCAGCATGGCTCCCCACCCTCGCAAGCATCTTCCCCACGCACTGGTCACCCCCGCTCCCTCTCTCATGCATGGGACATATACTTCCCCCCATCTGCGCTGCTCTTCTCTGAGAATCACACCCTGTGCCCGCCCGACACCTCCCTTTCACCCTATTCACTACCGCACCCTCTGACACTCCTCTTCCTCTGTGTCCGATTGTCCAGGCCGGACCTAGGCTATCACCTAGCCCTGCGGATGTAGTTTATGGCCCCAGCTGTAGAGTATCCAGACATGCCAACCCTCCCGATTCAGGCGTGAGACTACTGATTTCAGTGCTAGTCTTTCGCTTCCCGATTCCTGCAAGGAAAAACCCGGGGGCATATTACCAACAACTAGCAGTAATTTTTGTCTCTAACTTGTTTAGAGACAAAAATTATCACCGCACTTCGGCGAATTTTATCGCACATAAACCTTGCTATTAGCAAGGTTTATCGCAAATGTGTTAAAAAACGGCCGCAATGCATGAATATCGTTGAAAAGTCAGCGATATTCATGCATTATCCAGCAAATGCTTTTAGCCATGTTATCCACTTCCCATTGGATAACATGGCTAAAACTGCTCAGGGCAGGTGTTAGGTTTTGGAGATATTCGCGCTTAGCGTGAATATCTCCAAAAGTTGGTAATAGGAGATAGCGATGGTTAGGGACTGTTTCCAGTCGCTAAAGTCTTGTCACGCCCACTTTGCATGTCATTAGTGATAAATATCACTGATATGCAAAGCGGGGCCCAAGATGGTCGCTATCTCCTTTTAGCTGTCACTAACTGGTGTTAGCGACAGCTTGGTAATAGGGAGATAATTTTATCTCTTTTTTTTTTGGCTTTTAAAGCCAAAAAAGCGGAAATAAACCCCCTTGATAATATGCCCCATGATTTCTCGGGGGTTTCAGCTGACAGGGCTTGGTATTGTGTTACGTGGTAATTCTTCCAGGAAACGTCAGAGGGTCGATGCAGGGGTTCTAGAAGGGGTGATAAACCAATTAAGCCTCATGAACAAGCGCATGGTCTTTTAAAGATTTGTGAAGTACTCGGGGCGGCGGTGTGTGTGTGCCCTCTTTCCGGAGCGGGCGGGGGGGCACTGCCAGCAACTTGCCAGGCCAGGCAGTGTTCAACACGTGCATCACCCTTTCTCTGCCTGCTATTGCGCTCCATGCTTCGGACAGGTAAGAAAAAGAACGTGCATTTGAGTTTGAAATGTCCGATCTTGTAGCAGTACACTTGCAAAGCCCACACATGACAATAACCCGATTCAAGGCCCCATTCACCCGATTTTTTAAACATATATAGCACTCCAACAAAGTTAGATTTTAAAACTTTATTAACATTTAAATATAACGAACGCAACAAAAACTGTAAATATATTTAACCATTTTTTGAAATTAACCAGAACTATAACGATAACAACAACAACAACAATAATATAACTTTTATGCCTAAATTACGCAAACATTTAGCTAATCTGCTAAAGGGGGGAGTCGCCATTTCTTTACAATAATCAATAATGAAAAATCCACATCAATAGGGTTGTCCGTTTTCTCGATGCAGCACTATAGTGCAATATACACAGCACCTGGGGTGTCAAGAGTGAACAGGTCTTTCTTTGTTCCTTAAGATGTTATCTGTGTCAACCTCTTCCGAGAATGCTGATGCGTTAGGATTTCCTTGTGTTTCTTAATAGCATTGGTGTCTGTACACTTCTTTGTCAATTCTGTCAAGATGATAACTGCTTCATAAACAGACGATATCTTTGTTTAGTCATTAGTGTTAAGTGTGTCTGAAACTACAGTGCCCTTCCGTTTTTTTTTCTTCAGGCTCCACAGAGTTTTGTGTGTTGTTCTTTTGAGCGACAATTATTCCAGAGGTTTCAGGTTCACTTGTTTTGTCCTGCAGTGAGTTAACAGCTTTAGAGAGTTCATGTTTATTTGCTATGTCCTGCTGTTCGTCAACTGCTTCAGAGACGTCAGCCTCATTTGTTATGTTTCAGTAGATCCTGGACCTGCCCGGCCGCGCCCAAAATGGCGCCGGTGTAAATGGGACTCGTAACTGCTTGTTGTGTACTGGTTGCCCAACCTTGATATCACGAGATACATATGCAGTTTTGAAGCACATGGCGGAGGCTTGTCTGCTGTAGTGGGGCGCCCCTTTATCGTTTCAGTCGCCATTCCGCCCGCTGTTGCTACACTGTGCCTTTTCCGCCATTCAGCTGTTTAGCGCCCGCTCTTACGGCTGCAGCGTCTCGCTCACCATGTAGTTGAGTTGCTCCCACTCTTGCGGTGCAGCGATAGGCGGCTTCCACAGGACTCCTAAAATGGCGGTCGGCTCTTCGGATTTGGGCCTGGTCCAGTAAAATGGCCCTGGGACACCTTGGAACTCGGACGCTTGTCTGCCAGGGCTTGGGTTCCATTCTCGAAAGCGCCCCCTCAGCCTTGAAGATTGTACAAAAGTCTTGGGGGCCGTCGACTCCCGCAGGCTTCCGGTGGGGAGCGGCTGCCATGATTGCTTGCGGAATGGCCACGACGGAGCTACGAGATGGTGGTGCTCTCATGGTGACGCCAGCTTCAGTCTGAAACATCCAGAAACAAGGTGGGGCTTTCATCGTTTGGGAAAAAAAATGTTTTAATCCAATGAAAAGTGTTATTTTTAGGTCACATGACCTAGTCTTACATAATTAGGAAAAGAAAAGTAAAATGAACCAATGAAAAGTTTTATTAACAAGTCACATGACCTGTTATGCTTACGTTACGCGCTGCGCGGCGCGCTCTGGATCGTTTCCGGGAAGCTGCGCCTTGCGCACCGGAGCACTTCCGGGTGCGCTAACGCGTCGCGTCATATGACGCATTACGCGACAATGCAGGTCCAGAATATAGTCAAAATGTCTCCACCAACCAGCGGTCGGAAATCAACCGCTTTCAGCAGTCCAAAAGTTCGGTTAAATCTTAAGAGCGGGAGCAACTCAACTACATGGTGAGCGAGACGTTGTAGTTGCAAGAGCGGGCGGTAAACAGCTGAATGGCGGAAGAGGCACAGAGTACCAAAAGCGGGCGGAATGGCAACTAAAACGGTAAAGGGGCGCCCCACGACAGCGTGTCTTCAGGTCAAACGGATTGTGGGACAAGGTCCAGAATGGAAGATTCTTCAAAAGGGAAAAAATTCCGCCGGACCCCGGGAGCCGGCCGCCTATGCCGGGGGCGATCTCAGGCCTCACCAGGGCAACACGACTTGGGGAGGGGGCAGGAGCCAAGTGCCCCCTCTCAGTCCGCGCCATCTCACCGCCCCTCGGGGGCCTCCGTCAAGCGGTTTAGGGAGGCACCGTATCACATTGTTTTCCAATGCAGTCAGGTCCACAAATGGACCCCACTTACTTTGAATAAGGTTTAAACAGTGTTACAAGAGCTGCTTAGAACTCTGAAGTATGGCACTCAACAACCAGGACTTATGCCATTTGTGTAAGGCAGTGACATGGAAGCAATTCAGGGACAAAAAGCATGAACGAACATTCACGTATGAAAATCTTATTTGGGGAAGGGGTAGAATCCAAACGCCCCCTGCCAGTTCGCGCCACTACACCGTATGTGGAAAATCTGAAGCCATCGTTCTACAAACTCTCAACGCTTGTTATCAGTGCATGAGTTTCATGCTCGATCGATTGAGCTAGCCGGATCGGGCAATAAAAAGTATAAAATAGTTATGTAAATAGTTATTTAATAAAATGTTTTACTCTGTTTCTTTGCTGGTGTGTTGTGTATATTTATAATATTTGCATAGGGTTTGTCGTTATTTTGGGCGGTGTGGGTGGCGGAGTCGAGCTGTTTTGCAGCCCTCATGGTGTGGAGCTTAGTTCATTTCATTATTTTCGTATTTCTCATGAAGGGTTGTTCCTAATGTTTGTATTTTACCGAGGTCAAAAAGAGATCGAATTAGTGGTCTACTGATTTTGCTCGATTACTTTTATTTTTTTACACGATTTTTCACTATCTGCAAAGACTAAACAGAGTATTGTGACTTTGTGCTTGTTTGTAAATAGAGAATGATCCAAAGAGAACCAATTGTAAAACAGTAAATGCTTGGATAATAATGAATCAAATGGAGAGACAAGCAGGTACGACGGATTACAACAGGGGTAAAGGTCTGCGTTAACTACCGTTCACTATCTGCAAAGAGAGAGTACTACTAAGAGAAAAGAGGGGAGTGGGGGGGGCAGCGTTCAAAGCACATCAGCGTGCATAAACACGAAAACGTTTTTACCTATCACGTACTTGACATTTGACAGCTTTTGATATTTGCTATTAAAAAACCATTGAAATTCACAGAAAAAACCATAGATTATAGTCCATATATAGTTAGGAATTTGCATTTACAAAACCTTGAAAATTCAATGAAAAAACCATTGGTTTTAGGCCATATATAGTTAGGGATTTGCATTTAGAAAACCTTATTTTACTCGCATAAAACCATTGAAATTCCATATATAGTTATAAGCGCTAACTATATATCGCGCACCCGCAATCCACTGCTGATGATGTCACATATTACATCATTCATGACATGGTTAGTGACATCACTGATGACATCACTGATGACATCTCAAATGACATCACTGATGACATCACTGATAAAATCTCATTTGACATGACTGATCACATCACTGATGATATCATTCATGTGATAATACCATGAACCTCTTCAGACTCTAACATAACCTTAGATACAATCAGTGTAAACAGACAGTCACAGACTGTCACTCATCCATGGAGTTACTCACACACCTAGTCAGTTATGCCAAAAATCAATCACACCTCCATTTTCTCAACTATACAGTTATACACACCTTACTTATTCAAACATATACTAACACATATTTACTTTACTCTCTTATACAATCTCTGATACATGTTCACAATGATCCATACAGCCACCCACACATTCACTGGCTCTTATGCACAGTTATTTATAGATGTCAACTCTCACATGTACTGTGTTTTACATATGTACTTAATTTGACATGTAGCACTGAGATATCCATTCACTCACTAATACACTCATGCACAGTCAACCGCCCATACAGCTGTTTCCACATGCACTTTTGAATCTATACATATAGTGAATCAACTACTCACACATCTATGTACAGAGTCACACACCTCCCAGCCACCCATACACACACACTCAGTTTCCCATACAAATACTTGGACAACCAATCAATAACCCATACAGTTACTCATATAGCTACTGATCAACATATGCAGCAGTTTGTAGAACAACAGATATAATGATGCACAAATTAAAACAGTTTAGTCACTAACCCATGCACTCAGTGAGACACATTTAATCACTCACTCAATCAGTCAGTCATGCACCTAGTAAATCCTTCATCCAGACACTTATATATCCACTCATTCTTCAATATGTAAAACATATTTTAACTTTACAGAAACATACAGTCACTGGATGTTGTAATCAGTGATGTCATCAGTGATGTCATTTGAGATGTCATCAGTGATGTCATCAGTGATGTCACTAACCATGTCATGAATGATGTAATATGTGACATCATCAGCAGTGGATTGCGGGTGCGCGATATATAGTTAGCGCTTATAACTATATATGGAATTTCAATGGTTTTATGCGAGTAAAATAAGGTTTTCTAAATGCAAATCCCTAACTATATATGGCCTAAAACCAATGGTTTTTTCATTGAATTTTCAAGGTTTTGTAAATGCAAATTCCTAACTATATATGGACTATAACCTATGGTTTTTTCTGTGAATATATATATATATAGATATATTCTTTCAACAAATCACCTCAATACGAAATGATAGCACGGACACCTCTTCTGTGCAATAATTGATAGATTTAATGGCAAATAGCAACGCGTTTCGGCGATTAAGCCTTGATCACGCTAACAATCTCGCCAACAAACATCAGTTTTTAAATCTCAAAACAAGTGTAAACAAAATAGAAAAGAGACTGTTTTGCAGGTATACACAAATCGGTTGTAACTGTGTCGGCCATCTTGGTATGTCAAACGTTTAAATAATAACACTGTGACAGATCCAGATGCAGTTGTGAGAAACCAAATAAAGTTAAAAAATGAATGTTTAAAATGCACATCCAACATTTAACATTTCACAGTGCAGGGTACTCCAGACCTCACGCCCAAGTGGGCGATGCCAATGTACATCATGATAATAATAATGTTTCAATAATGCCCCAGTGGGCGTTTATAAGCAATTGTCCATTGCCCTAATGTTCATTTCCAGAGAATACCATCAGAAAGTCCTAGCCCCAGTGGGCTTTAATGGAGGGTGCTCTGTTTCTTTCAACCGGATAGTTCCTTCACACACGGCCTACACTGCAAAACATGTTCTAACAGTCTGAAAGAAAAAGGTTAAAATTACCGAAAGACAGAGCCGACAAGCTAAAATGTCACTTATATATCTTACTGTAAATGTATTGCAAGTTCTTCATTCACATTTAGGCCACCAGGTGCAGTACTTTCGAAATCGATAATGTAAGTAGATTCAAGTTTCCTCAGGGACAATTCTCGGTTCCCCCCTCTCATGCCAAGATCTACCTTGTCAATCACTACCATCCGGAGCTTGGTCTCATCACTAAAATGGTGTGACTGAAAATGACGGGCAACAGGGTAGGTTTTAGTTTTATTCCTGATGGCCCGTAAATGCTCCAACACTCGTTTAGTAGCTGTGTGTTTACTGCTACCAACATACCACTTGTTGCATGGACATATCAAAATGTACACGCAGTAAGTGGTGTCACAGGAAAGGGATTTTCTTATGTAGAATTCCCTTCCCGTGGTTGGAATCACCAGTTTCTCACAATTCACACTTCCTTTGCATGCTTTGCATTTTCTACAACACTTATATCCGGTTCTGGTAGTGATATTTCTAGTGAGTGTAACATGATTGTGGCTGAGTTCATCTTTAAGAGATCTACTTTTCTTGAATGTGATTTGGGGATTACTAGCCAGATCAGATTTTAGATGTTCATCATTCAATAACACATGCCAATGCTTGTTAAATATGTTCCGTATCTCACTGGCTTGTCCACTATAAGTGGTGATAAACCTCACATTTTTATTATCCTCAGGTTCTTTCGAGGAATATAGTAGATCATTCCTAGCAATTTTCTCAGCTCTATCACAAGCCAATTGAATGGTTTTGCTGTTATACCCACGTTCCCTGAATCTGTCACACATCACTTGCTTCTCAATTTCAAATGCTTCTATGGTACTGCAGTTCCTCTTGGCCCTCAGCAATTCCCCATAGGGGATACTTTGTATCAGGTTGCGAGGATGTGCGCTATCTGCCCTCAGGATACTGTTGCCTGCCGTTTTTTTGCGGTGCAGTGTAGTTTCGATATTGGGACCATTGATGTTAACAGAGATGTCAAGAAAGTCAATAGTCTTCCTGCTATAGTTGGCAGTAAAGACTAGATTCAAATCATTCTGATTGAGTTTCTTGACAAAGTTGGTAGCAGTTTTCTCTGATCCATTCCAAATAATAAAAATGTCATCAATGTAACGCAGCCACAGGGCAACTTGGGTGTTAAATTCTTCCAAGCGTCCGGCTACCTGCTCCTCCCACCAGCCCATAAAGATGTTAGCGTAGCTGGGGGCAAAGCAGGTGCCCATCGCGGTGCCCTGTGACTGTCTGTACATGTCCCCATCGAAAACAAAAAAATTATTGTTCAGGCAGAATTCGATCATTCCGACAATCATGTTTGAATGGTCGAGTACTGAGATGGAGCGAGTCTTGAAGAAGTGTTTAACGGCATTTAGTCCCAGGTGGTGCTTGATGCTGGTATACAAGCTACCAACATCCAAGGTGATAAGCATGTAACTATCTTCCCAGGGTATGCCATTAATGATCGTCAGAAAGTGGGTGAACACTTCTTCAAGACTCGCTCCATCTCAGTACTCGACCATTCAAACATGATTGTCGGAATGATCGAATTCTGCCTGAACAATAATTTTTTTGTTTTCGATGGGGACATGTACAGACAGTCACAGGGCACCGCGATGGGCACCTGCTTTGCCCCCAGCTACGCTAACATCTTTATGGGCTGGTGGGAGGAGCAGGTAGCCGGACGCTTGGAAGAATTTAACACCCAAGTTGCCCTGTGGCTGCGTTACATTGATGACATTTTTATTATTTGGAATGGATCAGAGAAAACTGCTACCAACTTTGTCAAGAAACTCAATCAGAATGATTTGAATCTAGTCTTTACTGCAAACTATAGCAGGAAGACTATTGACTTTCTTGACATCTCTGTTAACATCAATGGTCCCAATATCGAAACTACACTGCACCGCAAAAAAACGGCAGGCAACAGTATCCTGAGGGCAGATAGCGCACATCCTCGCAACCTGATACAAAGTATCCCCTGTGGGGAATTGCTGAGGGCCAAGAGGAACTGCAGTACCATAGAAGCATTTGAAATTGAGAAGCAAGTGATGTGTGACAGATTCAGGGAACGTGGGTATAACAGCAAAACCATTCAATTGGCTTGTGATAGAGCTGAGAAAATTGCTAGGAATGATCTACTATATTCCTCGAAAGAACCTGAGGATAATAAAAATGTGAGGTTTATCACCACTTATAGTGGACAAGCCAGTGAGATACGGAACATATTTAACAAGCATTGGCATGTGTTATTGAATGATGAACATCTAAAATCTGATCTGGCTAGTAATCCCCAAATCACATTCAAGAAAAGTAGATCTCTTAAAGATGAACTCAGCCACAATCATGTTACACTCACTAGAAATATCACTACCAGAACCGGATATAAGTGTTGTAGAAAATGCAAAGCATGCAAAGGAAGTGTGAATTGTGAGAAACTGGTAATTCCAACCACGGGAAGGGAATTCTACATAAGAAAATCCCTTTCCTGTGACACCACTTACTGCGTGTACATTTTGATATGTCCATGCAACAAGTGGTATGTTGGTAGCAGTAAACACACAGCTACTAAACGAGTGTTGGAGCATTTACGGGCCATCAGGAATAAAACTAAAACCTACCCTGTTGCCCGTCATTTTCAGTCACACCATTTTAGTGATGAGACCAAGCTCCGGATGGTAGTGATTGACAAGGTAGATCTTGGCATGAGAGGGGGGAACCGAGAATTGTCCCTGAGGAAACTTGAATCTACTTACATTATCGATTTCGAAAGTACTGCACCTGGTGGCCTAAATGTGAATGAAGAACTTGCAATACATTTACAGTAAGATATATAAGTGACATTTTAGCTTGTCGGCTCTGTCTTTCGGTAATTTTAACCTTTTTCTTTCAGACTGTTAGAACATGTTTTGCAGTGTAGGCCGTGTGTGAAGGAACTATCCGGTTGAAAGAAACAGAGCACCCTCCATTAAAGCCCACTGGGGCTAGGACTTTCTGATGGTATTCTCTGGAAATGAACATTAGGGCGATGGACAATTGCTTATAAACGCCCACTGGGGCATTATTGAAACATTATTATTATCATGATGTACATTGGCATCGCCCACTTGGGCGTGAGGTCTGGAGTACCCTGCACTGTGAAATGTTAAATGTTGGATGTGCATTTTAAACATTCATTTTTTAACTTTATTTGGTTTCTCACAACTGCATCTGGATCTGTCACAGTGTTATTATTTAAACGTTTGACATACCAAGATGGCCGACACAGTTACAACCGATTTGTGTATACCTGCAAAACAGTCTCTTTTCTATTTTGTTTACACTTGTTTTGAGATTTAAAAACTGATGTTTGTTGGCGAGAGTGTTAGCGTGATCAAGGCTTAATCGCCGAAACGCGTTGCTATTTGCCATTAAATCTATCAATTATTGCACAGAAGAGGTGTCCGTGCTATCATTTCGTATTGAGGTGATTTGTGGAAAGAATTTATCGGGACCGCTGGTGCCCAGCACGGACCGCCCGCTGACAGTGCTTCTCCACTACCAGCACTCGTGGAAAGGATATATAGATATATATATATATATATATATTCACTGAAAAAACCATAGGTTTGACACATGTTATAGTTAGCTGGACATTTCACTCATATAAAACCAATGAAATTCCCCCGTTATAGTTACTTCAGCTAACTATAACTCGTGTGCCCGCAATGCACTGCTGACGATGTTACATATTACATCACTCATCACATGGTTAGTAACATCACTCTTGACATCACTGATAATATCTAATATCTGACATACGCTGCCTACAACATATAGGAATAGTATGTCACTGATTCTTGCATGTATGCAATATGTATAATCTCCTAATGTAGCATATTAACACTTAGACACTGAGACACTTTTGGTAATAATAAAGAAATTATAACCTATATAGATATAATGTATCAGTGATAAAGCTACTCATGAACACATTCAGCCACTAAAATAGAAACTGATAGACAGACACAGATAGGAATATATTTAAATATTACTCAGTAACCCATGTACTCATTAAGATATATTTAATCAGTGAGTTATAGAATCTCTTTTTCACAAAAAAGCAACCGTTTATACACTTATATACTACATTTTTGTTCAAGCAACTTTCAGATCTACATATATATAATATATGTAAATTTCAAACCTAACCTATTTAATAGATGATGTCATGAGTGATGTGATGTGTGACATCGTCAGCAGTGCATTGCGGGCACGCGAGTTATAGTTAGCTGAAGTAACTATAACTGGGGAATTTCATTGGTTTTATATGAGTGAAATGTCCAGCTAACTATAACATGTGTCAAACCTATGGTTTTTTTCAGTGAATTTCATAGGTTTTTCAAATGCTACTTCCTAACTATAACGTGTGTCAAACCTATGGTTTTTTCAGTGAATTTCTTAGGTTTTTGAAATGCTACTTCCTAACTATAACGTGTGTAAAACCTATGGTTTTTTCAGTGAATTTCATAGGTTTTTTAAATGCTACTTCCTAACTATAACGTGTGTAAAACCTATGTTTTTGTCAGTGAATTTCATAGGTTTTTTGAATGCTAGTTCCTAACTATAACGGATATACCTGAAATAAATATTGGCATACCAATCTTACGTGCGCGCACCCACCTATATATTTCGTGAAAGCTTTGCAATTTGAACTTAACAAATTTCTTCATAGATCAATCAAAAAACTTATAGTACATTAAAGAGACTGAACCTAGGCTTCTTTTTTTTTCATATGAACGTTTTAATTAAATTGAGCCGAATGTCTTTTTAAACTTTCGTGCGTGACTGGATGTACACACCTTGATATTTTATTTAAAAATAAAATATTTTATAGTTTAACAGTTGTATACTTGAATCGAGCTCTGAAGATATGTAAAATCCGTATGTGTTTCAATTTACTCCTTTTCACGTTTTGAAACTTCGCTGAAGAAGACCGCTACTTCCAAATCACGTACGTGACTAGATACTGTCACCGTGTACACGTCCTGAGACGCGCATGTGAAGTCATGTGACTTGAAAACAACACTTCCAATTTGTTCTTAGTAGTTTCTATTCTGGAATTTACACGCAGCACTCCACCCACTTCCCTCACTATCTTTTCTACTGTCAAGAGAGAACAACGTCCAACATCTTCCGGAAGACTTTGCTGAAATGGCTGCCACTCCGGATTCATCTTCCGAATCTGAAGAAAATGAGCGACTACCTTTAAGAAGAAAAAAGGAATCTTTCATTTGGCAATTTTTCACTTATCCTGAAGATCAAAAGAAAGTGAATGCGCCAAAAGTAACCTGCACGATATGCAAATCGGACCTCTCAAGGGGAAATCCAAGAAAAAAATATTCCTTTTCCATACATACCATGCAGCGGCATGTCAAACAAAGGCACCCTGAGCATTATGCAAAAGCATCGACAAGAGCCCTGGCCACGCTATTACCATCAGAAGTGGCCAGCACATCTTCTGGTGGACGACCTGTATCTTCATCGAGTGCTGAGATGGACTTGAGGCCATATCTTGCGAAGGTGCACATGAAATGCAACGACTGTAGAGAAATTCTTTTGTACGTGGAGCAGAGCCTCATTCTTATTAAACTCAAAATTGAGAGTCATAAATGCCCCAAGAAAAGATAAATGTCTTCATTTTATTTTGATCCTGTGCTATACTTCAAAATGTCGTCGCAAGTTTAAAAAATTAAAAACATCATAATACTTGTTTCCCCCCCCCAAAAAAAAAAAAAAGTTTTTTTCAGAACTAACTTTTTGTACCAAAACGAGCTCCAGGAGCATATTATAAAAGACATTTATCGCCGCTTTTTTTTCGTGCGCGACCGTGTGCGCGCACCCACCTATATATTTCGTGAATAGTTTGCAATTTGAAGCTATTGAATTTCTTCATAGACCCATCAAAGAACTTATAGTACATGAAAGAGACTAAACCTAGGCTTATTTTTTATTATTATCAAAATTTTCATTAAATAAAACCGAATGTCTTTTTAAACTTTCGTGCGTGACTGGATGTACACACCTTTGTATTTTTTGTAAGAAATATAAAAGGTTTTATAGTTTAATAATTGTATGCTTGAATCAAGCTTAGAAGATATACAAAATCCGGATTTGTTTGGATTTACTCCTTTTCACGCTTTAAAACTTCGCTGAATTAGACCACTACTTCCAAATGACGTACGTGACCAGATACTGTCACCGCGTACACGTCCTGAGACGCGCATGTGAAGTCATGTGACTTGAAAACAACACTTCCAATTGGTTCTTAGTAGTTTCTATTCTGCAATTTACACGGAACACTCCACCCACTTCCCTGGAGAAAAAGTTTATCGGAAAACTTGTAAACCCTCCTCTTATCAAACATTCGACATCGTTAAAATAACAGTGTAGTAAATAAAACTAAATCCACCCCATCCCTTAATTACAAGGGACACATTACTGTGTGAAAACAACTTTTGTTTTCACACGATAATGTAAAATACTGAGCCTGTTACAGGATTTTCTTTCACATATATGTTCCCATTCATTTTCAAGCACTAACACCGTGGAAAATACCACCAATAGCGGTGATATTTTTAACGCCGAGAACGGGCGATTTTCATCGCTTAGAGCCCTTGCTATTATAAAGGTTTATCTCCTAAGTCTCTGATTCTCAAACTGTGCAACGTGGCTCCCCTGTGTGCCTAATGAGATGCTAGGGATGCCGCGCACACTCTAGTGTGACTAACCTTCCATAAATTCCACGGACATCTCTACCCTGTTATCTGCAATTGTAAACATCAAAAGGAGCTGCGCTGCGCCCCTCGGAGAGGCCTCACTCCCACTGCTACAGCGGCTAGGCAGTCGTCCAGATGCACAAGAACAGCCTCTCCGATCCATTGAACTTCTGTGTCGGTGTCAATGAAAATAAGCACTGAAGAATATTCAAGTATGTAGTACTCCTCCTGCTACAGCATACAGAATGCATTCTGTTAGGTATAAGAAAGTGAAACACCCACGCAACAATCATACAGAACACTTCCTGTAAAGAAGCCTGTGATTAACTTTAAAACATCAGGTTAACCTTTTTTCACTCTCTCATCATTGTTAAAGATAAGTATTTATGCTACTAATTAAACAATGCCATGGTTCTTGCTTTTTTATTTAAAGAATCTTGCAATCTTTCACAAATCCAATACTCATGGCTTCTTTTTCGTGAGAAAAATCTTGCAACATTATGTATCTACATAGAATAACACAAAAAACATAACACTGCAAAGGCCGAACACTCTACTAAATGCAGATTTGTAACATATAGGGCAGATTTATGTTAACTACTTCATACCCAGATATGCACTAGTTAATGTGCACCACAGTATACTAGTGCTCCGTCACCCATGGTGTGCCACATTTAAAATAAGACGCACCATGGCACAAAGACAGCATACATGCGTAACATATCTGTGCAGAAAAAATAATACATTGCTAGAGTTGCATCGCAAATGTAATGCAGCTCCAGCAAGACTCACCAGTGCACTATATTCAAATTGCTGCATCAAGACCTACACCTGCTTCAAGTACATGCAAAGTTTTCAAACAGCATGGGCCTGAAAGTCACTGAGTGAAATCTCATGGATTACAGTCAGCCACTTTCAAGACGCATTACTTCAGAGGAACACTTCCTTATGATACAGGGCTTTAAAATGTCACATATCTCCTAGATTCATTAATGTTGTATATATGATACATTATTTCCACTGTCATTATAAAAAATAAAGGAGGATATTACCAAGCAATAGCGATAATTATCGCTATTGCTTGGTTAGAGACAAAAATTTACCGCTGAGCTGCAGCGATTTTTATCGCAGATAAACCTTAGTATTACCAAGTTTTATCGCACATGCGATCAAAATCCGCCGAAATGCATGGATATCGCTGAAAAGTCAGCGATATTCATGCATTACGGAGCTAATGCTCTTAGCCATGTTATCCAACTCCATTGGATAACATGGGTAAGAACTGCTCAGGGCAATTGTTAGCTTTTGGAGATATTCACGCTTAACGCGAATATCTCCAAAAGTTGGTAATAGGAGATAGCGATGTTAGCGACTGTTTCCAGTCGCTAACATCTTGGCACGCCCACTTTGCATGTCATTAGTGATAAATATCACTGACATGCAAAGTGAGGCCCAAGATGGTCGCTATCTCCTACTAGCTGTCGCTAACTGGTGTTATCCTTTGCCTGTCGCATATTTTGAATCAGTTCAGTATATTTGAAATGTGACCATATATTTACATTTCCAATACTGCCCAGGCACTTTCTGGTCTCCTCATGTGTAACAGTTTCAAATACAGGTTGTCCTTTCACAGGAGTTAGCTGCAGTAGATCTCCAAAAACTATGACATGTTTACCTCCAAATAACACATCATACTCTGTCTTAAGTGTCTGTTGCATTCTTAAATGCACAAAAGCAAGCATTAAATTGGATACCATGCTTACTTCATCAATAATAAGAAGTTCCATTTTTTTAAGTACTCTATAAACTTCAAAACAAGCTTCTCCAGATAGCTTCTGATATTGTAATTTATTTTCATGTTCAACTGGCAGCATCAGTAAACGATGTAAAGTAACACCTTTAATATTATGTGCTGCCAATCCAGTTGGAGCAGTAACAACACACGACAGTGTTGACTGAGTTGTTTGCTGTAAATATGTAGTAATTCCTTTAATTAGGAAACTTTTACCAGTCCCAGCTTCTCCACTTACATATAATCGAATAGGTTCAAATGACATACATGATGCAATCTTTTCTCTCATGACGAAAGCCATGCTCAATGTGCTCTGTCACTTCATCATATATCTGTCTTTGCTCAACATTAAACTGCTTCTTTAATTCTTCTAAGTTGATTACTTCCTCTTGACCTTGCTGCATTGCTCTTTCTACCTCATCCATGGCGGTGGCTGCTTCATTTGGATAATTGGTTGTCCCAGTGGATCTTGACTTAATGAAGCCGAACTTTGACTACCTTGTGAACTATCTCCAGCAATCTCCGCTGCAATTGTCGCTTCTTGCTCTATTTCATCATTCAACATTTGGAGATAATTACTAAAAACAGGACATTCAATACTACTTTTAGATGCGTTGAATGAATCTTCATAACTATCAAAGTCTCCAAGTAGTTCCTCTTCTCTGCGCTATGGTTTAAAGAGTTGCAAAAGAGCAAAATAGTAAAATTCTCTTTTGTCAGGTGTTTCACAACTCAGTTTCCGATGATTAATCAAGTGTCCTTTTCTTTGTTTCACCAGACATCCTTCATGTCCAATTACAGCGTGTACACCTTTATCAATGTTCTCCGTAACATTCCTTTTAAAAGTGTAGTTTTGAAGTATTTCATACAGACAAATGGTTTCAAGCAGAGTACTTCTATTTGGATAGTATGTATCCAACATATTTGTTTTCAGAATGTCTGTACTGTTTGGTTCTTTCTGGGCTAAGTATTCAATTTCTTGCACAGGTTTCAGAACACGGTTTCGTGTTTCTGCTAGGCCCAAACTCACCCAGAGAATAGTCCTTGATTTAGCATAAAGACTTTCTGATGATAATCGGTCACAACATTCATATGCTCCAATTTCTCGATGAGACAGCATCTTCAAACGGTACAAATACAATTTCTTGCTTAGGCTCTTTTCATGAGAAATGTCTTCCCACATCTCCTTCAATTCCGTCTTTTCAGATTTCGTGATGTAAGATGTTACATATCGAGCCACAGCAATAGAATTGTCTGCAACATATTGTATGTCCATGCTAGCATTCCACATGGACAAAATGACTGGGTTATAGTCATTTATATACTTGGATTCTTCACCTCTTCTTAAATTGTACGTATTTTTAGGTGACCTCCTTCTGATATTATGTCGCAAACATGACATCAAATTGTTGACTCTTCCTTTTGAAAGTACCGGTCGTGCAAATCCAAAACGACATTTGGTGTAGAATTTGCTCTTTGATTTGAATTTTCGCCGACAATATTTTCCACAACGATGACTTTGAAAACGTAACACTTTTCCTCTTAAGTCCTTATCAGTTGTACTATTAGGTATGTCACAAGTGGCATCCTGTTCAATAAAAGACAGTACAGTCTCATCCGAGTCTGTTCCAAATTTAGGAGCATCCTTGATCCATAACAGCATATGAATATGAGGAGCACCTCTTGCTTGATATTCTTTTCTCCAAAAGAAATCCAGTACTTCACCAAGAGGCGGATTTTTCTTGTTTGTAATGAAAGACATCATAGCTTCAAATCTATGATTAAAATATCTGCAAACATTAACTGGATCTAATGAACACAGTTCTCCAGGTGTCTTGTAGTTTATGTTTTCTATGTTTGCATTCGCCTCACGAAGAAATTCAAGTAAATCTTCCCAAGCATACTCTGCACAGCTTAGAGTTAAAAACCATGTTGGTGCTCCTAAGTTTCTAAGCATGCACTTCAAATCTCCATGACGACGGTACCAATACTCATTAGTACCACGCTGACAAGCCATTAAATTAATTAGGTGTGAATCCAAAACACTATCTTTCTGTTGCACTTTATCCATAAATTCCTTTGCTGAAATATTTTGCAGATGAACTCCACTTTTTAAGATATGGTTTACTGCATAAGACAGACCAGATAAATCACTCTCAAACAGAAGATGAAACAAATATGGAATGCATTGGCGAAACCTCGGATCTTCTGCATATAATCTTGTTGTCCGGTATTCAGATGCAGGAATCTGCATAGGTTGATCATCATATCGTGTACCTTCACCTGTAGGAAATACCTGTGGAAAACAACGACCTTCCAAACTTTCTTCCCACACACTAATAGGATTTCCTTTCGCCTTTTTCATCTGAAATAATTCAATAGCATTCCCTATTGCTTCTTTGGAGTGCAGTGGATGAACACTGTAATGTTCATAAATTTCTTCACTTCTGGATACGTCAACTTTTTCAATTTGTCCACTAGACAAATCACTGTCCTCTTCTTCACTTACATCTTCTTGTTCTACGTATACATCTTTATAGTACTTATTGTTTTGCACTAAATACAACGTTGCTTTTTTCACTTTCCTAACATCCACTAAATCTTGCCAGATTTTCTTACTCTTTGTAGGTACACCATTAACTAGAATAACTAGAGTTTCCTCTTCTACATTTTCAACACCAATTGTTTCCATATTTTTTTTTAAATCAAGTGGCAAATATACAACTCTACCCTTTAATCCTCTTTGTAAATCTGAAGGATTTAATATACCAATCTTAGGCTCCATACGAACAATAGCCTGAAAAGTATGTACACATTGAATCAGAATAGTCTCATAAGTATTTAAATCCATCAATTCTGATGGAATATTCATCAACTCTAGATTATTATGAACAGATCTAGCAGGCATTTTATTTTCATTTAATTTATTATAACAATTTTTACAAACACGTTGCTCAAAACCCAAATCAAAATAGTTTTCCACCAACAAATAAGTTGTAAAATCTTTCCATTGACCATTACTTTCATCTTCACTTTTTAAATATAAATCAACTAACCTAGTTTGACTTTTATAATGAATGCGTCGACAACAAACACAAGAAAAATTTGGTTTCTCACCTGCAATCACCTTAAACTTGATTATATCCTGTTCAAAATGTTCAATATTAACATGTCCAACATTTTCTAATACATTTCCTTCTATAATTATATTAGTTTCTGCATTGTCTTCCTCTGGACCAAAATAACTTACCTCAATTTCTGCACAAATCTTCTTAACATCTAATTGACATCCATGCAAAAGAGCACTATTTAACTGTTTAAGTTTAAGTGCTGGACTTTTTGTAATATACAACTTTCTTACTAATTTTCTCATTTCAGTATGATGCACTGCTAACATCCTGAAGTGATGAAACACACTCTGGCATATTTTTTTAGAAAGACGAGCCAGTGAATGACCTTGCAGACCTATTTTTTCTCGCACTCTGCAATGATCTAATTCTTGCAACATTTAAATTTTTTTTTTTAGACTTTCTTTAGTGTACTTACGTAAGAAACTGCGAAAGAAATCAATTGAATCCTGTCGTACACTACAAATGCTACTACAATTCCAACTATAAACAGGAGCATTAGGACGTCCCTCTAAAGCTTCTCCCGCCATAACCTCTTCTGCATTTCTAACCACAATTTTCTCTTTCTCAATTACACAACCATCCTTCACCTCATATGCTCGACCACTGGTGTCAACTGCATGCAACAGATCGTTACTTTGAAAGTAACTCTCTTCATTGAAAAATGGCTCAGAAGTTGAAGTATGCATCCACTTCCCAGAAAACACTTTACAAAAATTACTCCTATTTATGTGTCTCTTCCATTTACTTTTACCTTTTAAAACTCGAATTGCCTTATTTAGAATATTTATTCTATTAAGTACTAAAATAAATAATTTTCTTTTTGTCTCAAACACGCGCTCAACGATACCCTCTATATATTGTTTCTTCTTGAGAAAAGCAGATCTTCTTTTAGAAACTTTCTCCTTTTGTAATAAATTCCAAACTACTCTGTTGTAAAACATACACTTCCTGATTTGGCTAAATTGATTAGTCCAGGTTTTACTGTACTCTTTTTCTTGTCTCCTGATTCCAGAAACATGTTTATCTTTGATTCCATATCTCCTTCTCGATACTGATATCTTTTTCTTTTTCTGGACTTCAATATTAACATTTTTCCTTCCCAAAATTGCTTTCAAAAACTTTTTAGTTTGCTTACCAGGAGAACTCTTCTTTGTATCCGTCCTTTCTTCGTTTGAAAATTGTTCGATTCCTTTCTTCTTCAAACTGTAAGTCCGTTTATAGAGTTTTTTTTTCAATTCTGGTCGACATCCTAATTTAAGATTTTGATGAAATTGTCAATCTGTAAAACACAAAAATAACAAATATTATAGTTCACTACTAGCATATACCGTACAAATTAAAACCACAGATTCATTTCCTAATAGAATAAAGAAAATACCAGAAAGTCTCTGAACAAAGTAGGAAATCCTGTAGTGAATGTTGGTTCTAAATTTATCACACTCCATATCTGTTTTAACATTATAGACAGTTTTTTATTCTAATTTTTAAAGCATACAAACAGTACACTTTTTTCAAGAACTATCAGTCATCATAGATGTTTTAATCTTTTTCACTACAATCTCTTTTACACTTCATGAGAACATGTCTTATCACTCTCATAAAGCACATTATCGACGAATATGTCAAGAAAACTGTCTTCACGAATGCTTTGCTATCAAATTTTTTTTGTTTATTCAAAAGTTCATAATTTAGAAGAACTTCCAGCATTAGTTCATCAGGGACTTCTTCAAGTCCATAGTCCTCATCTCCTTCTACCATCTCTAAGTAAGCTGAGTCTAAAGATATGGCCATAAAATCCTAATTTTCATCTATTTCCTCTCCAAACACCGCGTCTAAAATTTCCTCCATCACTTCGTTAATGATGTCAAAATGAATTTCATTGTCTTCTGAGCAATTCTCCATAACTAGACTGTTTTAATTCTTCTGTATCCTTTTAAAAAAATATAGAGACTAAATTATATCTTTTTTCATAAGTGTATAACTTAAAAGTACCTTTACTAATTTTTAAACTACATACATTTTTTATAATTTCTAACTTATTAAGTCTATATATTGTAAGATACCACATTCCTCTTGTTTTGAAAAGAAATTGGCAATATAACCCTAAACATTAACACTGATCTTTTTAAAAGACATTTCACTGTAAAATTTATTTTTAGATTTTGTAAATATTTATTACCTGTACAATTAATTTTTAGAGACTCATTTTTTGAGTTCAACACTACAAAGTGCAATATAAACTATATGCACTCTGAAATAAAGGATCACACTATACAAACCATAGCATTCACTTAACAGATTACTACTTCCCACAGAGACAGTTCCTTTTATGTTTCAACAACATACTCACCATGTAAATGTCATAGCATATACAAAATGTCATACTAAACATGAAGAACCACCTCATAATAAAGCTCTGCATTAATATGTAAGACAGTGCCTATACATAGTATAATCACAGATATTCAGGAAAGATGCCCATCACACCTAGAACCATATCATAATACCTCTCTGTAAATAAAGGAGAAAGACTGCCAAACATAATGCAACAAGATTTTAAAAATAATGAGCACTTCACAAGAATTAATGAAAGGTAACCTGAAAGAATTATCCTCCAATGATCCGTAAATCTGAACTCCTTCCAAAAGAACACATGCACCAAGCTCATTAAAAGATAATTTCAACTGTCAATGGAGAACATCTCAAAATACATATCTAGTATAAGCAGATACAACCACATGTGAAAAATTTAATATAAAATCAAGTTCCAAACATTTTAAAAAATATTCTTTATTATTTTCATGAGCACCCAAAGAAATTGCTAAAGCAAAAAAACTAACTCACCTGAAAAAAAGAATATATTTCATCAAATTCTATAATTCAGTAGGCAGGTTCTTGCTTTCAGGCACCAAACACTATAAAAAAAGAAATAATAAAATTTAATTAACTTATTACAGACTTATTTCTTACACAACATAGAACCATTATAGCAAAGAACAAGCATAACAGATAAATTCCCCAAAATCCTCTATCATTAAAATAAGATACAAAATGTCTCATTTATGAAAGCGTTGTGCCATAGATATGTCACTTTTTCCCATGTTAAAACTGATGCACCAGCGACACTAGGCCATCATATCAAAAAGCCCATGTGACAGAAAACAAGTGCATAAACAGAAAATACAAGGCCGGCCTTAGGCATATGCAAGCAGTACACATGCACAAGACCACCAAACCCTAGGGGCCACCATGTAAATATATATCCTTAATATAATAATCCTCTAAGGATTGATACATATATGCGTGGCGGCCCATGTCAGAAATTTGACATCCTCTTGATCTATTCCACTTCCAAACACCCTGACCTCCCCCCCTCGTCAATGAACTCCGCACTCCACCCCGCCCAGACCCCCTGTTATGAGGCCCCCTACCTACACTCCCTGCCCAGGGCCACCATGAGCTTAGAGCCGCCCCTGGAAAATTTATAAGACACAGCAATAGTAAAAGTCAAAGAATAGGCAACAGGCTGATGAACTAAACAGTAGATAAAGAAACATATTTTTTAGATAACCCCATTGAAAAACATATAGTGATTTTTTTAATGTACCATGCATCTGGCCCTCCAGGACCACTTTGGAAACTCCTGCTTTAAACCTTTACATTTCATTTTGAAACCACACACGTTTTTTATCAAAGCTACCTATGCAAAAAATACCAACTCACCTGAAAAAAAGAATATAATTCCTCAAATTATATAATTCAGAAGGCAGGTTGTTGCTTTTCAGCACCAAACACTATAAGAAAGGAAATAATAAAATTGTATTAACTTATTACAAACTTATTTCTTACACAACATACAGCCATTATAGCAAAGAACAAGCATAACTGATAAGTTCCCCAAAATCCTGTATCATTAAAATAAAGTACAAAATGTATCATTTATAAAAGCATTGCGCCACACATATGTGACTTTTTCCCATGTTAAAACTGATGCACCTGCAACAGTAGGCCTTCATAACTAAAATCCCAAGTCACAAAAAAACAAAGGCCTTATTTATGAAGACCTTGCGCCGCCGGTGCGTCACTTTTAACATGGGAAAAAGTGACGCACCGGTGGCGCAAGGCCTTCATAAATAAGGCCCCATGTGCATAGACAAAAAACTACAGGGCCAACCTTAGACACATGCAAGCAGTAGACCTGCACCTGACCACCAAACCCCAGGGGCCACCATGTTAATATATATCCTTAATATAATAATCCTCTGAGGATGGATACATATTTGCGTGGCTGCCCATACCTGAAATTTGGCGTCCTCTGGCTCTGTTCCACTACCAAACACCCTGACCCCCCCCCTCTTTACTGAACACCGCACTCCACCCCACCCGGACCCCCTGGTACAAAGCCCCCTACCTACGCTCCCTGCCCAGTGCCACCATGAGCCTAGAGCCGCCTTGATACATTTATAAGTCACAGCAATAGTAAAACTCAAAGAATACACAACAGGCTGAAAAACTAAATAGTAGATAAAGACACATATTTTTTACATAATCCCATTGAAAAACATATAGTGATTTTTTTAATCTACCATGCATCTGGCCCTCCAGGACCACTTTGAAAACTCCAGCTTTAAACCTTTACATTTCATTTTTTACCATACACTTTCAATTACATTTTTTATTTAATTACAATTTCTGTAATGTTACACACCTTTTCAAAAATACACAAGTGCCTGTTATTATAACGATTTTTTTTCATTCTTCATCAGTGATATTTTTTTAACATATAATGAAAATCACTATAATTTTTTAAACGACAAAGCTAACGCGGTAAAAATAACTCTCCATTTGCTTCCCTTTAAGAATGTAGAATATCTACCCCACGCATGCGATCCTGGATATTTCCATCTGGCAGCGAATACCGACCTTGAATCGGAAGACATGAACAACAGCTCCATTGTCACATTTAGAAGTTAACGTAGCATCTGCTCACACACATATCTTTCACTAAGCTAATATTCACAGACAACAGCATTCGTTTAAAAAAAAAAAGTGACCTTTCTTTGCAATTTGCTGAAATGACTCCCTTATTTTTTAACGCATCCTCCACTTCAAGACAGGCTATTTTTTTATAGCTACTAAGCAATATTTAAGTAACTACTCTGCTAGAAATTTTATCAAGTCATTCTGCTTCTCTTCACTCCATAGCCGGCGACCTATTTCTGTGGACTTCCTGTTGAACTGGCAGTGCTGCGACGTTTGTTTTACCATCTTGCTTAATTCAAAATGGATGTCCCTCCTGTCTTCGCAAACGAGCCAGACCACTTAGAACTATTTCGACAGAGGATGCTTCACTACTACGGCACCTTAGCACTCTCGACTTTGAATACTTCATATCGATTATCATTTCGATATTCGTATTTCACCTGTGTGCAGCCTGTATTTCATTGCCTGAGCTGTGATTTCATGTGGGCCCTGGACTTATGACTCTGCAACTTGGTACCTCCTGAAGCGAATTACAATCACCTCATGAATCCGTTAATTGATCATGAACAGCTTTGTGACAACGGAGGATTTATGGCCTTTGCAGCGATACAAGGAGTTCTGGGTCATTGGAATATATTCGCAGCGGCGCAAGATTTCCTAACAGAGAGCTAGATCGAAAACCCACCGAGCTGTCCTCTGATGGTAAAAGAGGCTCCGATAATAACAGATCATGAATGATGCTTTCCTCTTTTCAATTGGATGGCTGACATGTTTTCAGATGATAACAGTGATTTCCTGTTAAAAGCAGTTGCTACCTACTTTGCTTACCAATGGACGGATAACTCTTTCCTAACACAGAGCTACATCGAAAACCCACTAAGCTGTCCTCTGATGGTAATAGAGGCTCCGGTAATAACAAATCATGAATGCTACTTTCCTCTTTTCAATTGGATGGCTGACATGTTTTCAGATGATAACAGTGATTTCCTGTTAGAAGCAGTTGCTACCTACTTTGCTTACACAATGGACGGATAACTCTTTCCTAACAGAGAGCTACATCGAAAACCCACCGAACTGTCCTCTGATGGTAATAGAGGCTCCGGTAATAACAAATCATGAATGCTACTTTACTCTTTTCAATTGGATGGCTGACATGTTTTCAGATGATAACAGTGATTTCCTGTTAGAAGCACTTGCTACCTACTTTGCCTACACAATGGTTGGATGACTCTTATGCAAGCCATTGACGTCCACATTTCCTTTTGCCTCCCTATGTTCTTCACGTTCTTTTGGATAATTTCTTAACAAGAACAGACCTATTGGCTTTACTAACAGTGGACATTATGATTTTGTGCTGGTTAGATTTTGGTCTTTTATGTGGACTAAATTTTTTTCTTCAGCTACTTGATTTTCAACTTTATTTTTTTTTAAACTCTAATCTCAACAATTCTATTGCATATCTTATCTTATGTTATTTCAAACGTACTCAAAGCAAAACTCGCTAATATATGGTACATGTGCCCTGATTAATGTGTAAATATAGAATCACTTTTTTATAACTGTAAACGCCATTTCGCCTTTCAACTGCTTATTTCCGCCTCACACGCCTCTGCTCCTTTAATTTTCCATGCAAATAATTTTTTTTAAATAAATAAGAGAAAAATATATTCTTTCAATAATATTTCCATTGTTTTTCGTGCTGTATTTCAAATGCAATACTGCAACCTTCAAAAGGTATCTCAATACAGTAGTTCTTCTCAACACTGATTTGCGAACGATCCAACAGATTACATACATGCACCTCTCGCCATTTTGTTGCTTTTGGCGCCTTTTTTTTCCCTTACACAGTAACATAACACAAACTTGATAGTGCTTCGCATGTAGACAGCTGATTGATAAAGTAATGATGTATAACCACTAGCATTTTTATATATCGTTCCTAAACTGAAAGGCCAGAGAGCTTCTTCCATTTATTAAAATATAATATACTTCCTTATAAGAGTGTACAATTAATTTTGCGAAACAATATTCATTTTTCATCAACTATAGCGTTTGCATTCCATGTACTGCTGACTATACCGATTACTTTGTTTTTTGCAATGTCTGTACTCATATTACATAATGATTTGCCTTCAAAACAGTGCATTTCTGAATAAACATTTCAAATATACACGTTCTCTCTTTTATTCCATAATCTCAAATGAAATGATTGCATATTGAAAGAGTATTCATGTGTTCCACGTAACCTCAGCTGTACTAACTTAATGTTTTCTTTTGTCGACCTCACTTACTCATACTACAACCCGCAAGCCTATAACGGCCCGTGAACTTTTTCTTAGTAGGTCGCGCACCGTACAGACAGTTGTCCCGCTGTTAAAAAAAAATGTATTACTGTTACCAAGCACCGCCACAGTTCCGCTTGACTCAGTGTTAATCACTGCTCCCACGCTTCTACAGGCCAGACGCTATGTCGTATTTCACTCCTTATCACGCTTTCATCCCCACAATAACAAACAGTTCTCCGCCAGCCACCAGAGAACAAACTGCAGATGCAAAGGCACTAACTAGTGAAATACGACATACCCTCTGCTCTGTGAAAGCAACCAAGCGGTAATTGTGAAAGAAAACATTCACTAGCGCTTCAAAAAAGCAATGCAATTTTATAATTATTTTTTGAAAACGTTCCAACTACTTTGATGGGACTATCTGTGTGTGCGTCCACAGCAAAGTTCCTCAGCCCGGACTGAAGGCAGACACAGACAGACACACACACAATAAGATAACACAGGGCAACGGAGACGGAAAACAGAAGGGACATGAATATGCAGTCAAACAGCAGGACTGAGAGAGATATTTTTATACTCCGTTTGGTACCTCAATTTACGAACACATTTACTGCACAAATCTGTGTACAACTTCATGTCAAAACTTTTAATTTTATTTCACTCGACCACATCTCCTTCTCACCCTACCAGTGCAAGCAGCGGCCAGAAACAGCACTATAATTTTGTCGTCTAACAAAAACTTTGTGAATACCTTAATCATTACCACTTTGGCCCCCTTCCCCCTCCCTCTCGCCCCACCCCCACCAGTGCAGGCCACGGCCACCAACCACACTGTAATTTTGTCGTCTGACAGAAACTTTAAGAATTCATTAAGCATTAGCATTTTTTGACGACGGTATCACTAGTAATCTACCATTTCTCTCTCTATCTGCATTATCTGTCTCTCTGCTAATATCATTTTTTAACTTCATGAACAACTTCTCTCATTATATATAAAAGCTTCAAAATCTCACAAATAATTACTCTCTATATTATAAATATTTTATACTGGGTATTTTACATTTAAATGAAAAAATTAGTTTTAGAAATACAACACATTATGACAGCCAAAAATTAGTTTTCTGCCAGGCTACGAGGAAAATCAATCAAAGTTTGTCACTGAACTATATTTTACGGTACATGATAAAACAAACTGTTACAGACTTACCTTTACCAATGCTTTGTACGATGTACAACAGTGACAGACACAAAACAGATATTCGTTTGACGGAACTCTCTATTAAGCTTCTATCACTGCAACCAAAATTCAATGGCACAGATTTCCAGTCAATACAGACTCATATAACTCTCTTCAGCCAATCATATTTCGTTCAATGTCACGTAAAAGTCACCCATCACCCACTGCCATCTCTGGCTGTTTCCATGGTAACACCTCATTCTGCACCTGGCTGAAGACACAGGTCAAAAGTTCATATCTCAACGTTCTACAGCAAACTAACAAGACTGTTTTCCCTCCAGAAACACCTGCCTATCCACAGCTCTGTTACATGTCATTTTTTTCACACCTAATAGTACTTTTCATTTTACATAAACATTAACATGCAACGTAGTCTTCAATCTTGAGGAATTACAATCAACCAATCATTTTTATTTTTTCAACCACACCCAGCCTCATTTTTTTTTATCCTGACTTTCAGCTTCTAACTACCATTCCACTTCCAGAACCCATCCGAGTACAACTGCATATCCCTTGAAAATGAAGGTTTGGCTTTTAGGACACAGTTATATTCACTGGAGTGGAAAATATGCAACAAACAGAGGTATTTTCAACCTTGATTTAGCAAATGTACACATAACGTGGATTGGCTAAAGAGGATTGAAATGTCACCAATCGATTCCATTGGTGAAAACTTTTATGCATCTCCCAGAACCAGACCTTATAATTGTGCACTGTGGTGGGAACGATCTAGGCACAATGACTGGGGTAGGTCTGGAAATGCTTCTAAAAGACACCTTTCGACAATTGATGACACTTTTTCCTCGAACTGCCTTGGTATATTCCAATATATGCCAAAGACAGAAATGGAATTGGTCCAATCAACATTGTGCACAAATTGAGAAAGCAAGGAGACATGTAAATAAATCTGTTTCTGCTTTCCTCAGAGATTATAGCATGGGTTCTATTTACTACAACAACTTGCGTTACCACATGCAAGACGTCTATAGGAGAGACGGTGTTCATTTCACGGATGAGGGAAACAGAATCTTCCTCTGCAACATCAGGCTCTGCATTGGTACTTACTTATAAATGCAGAAAAAACTCAATTAACACAAGGGCTCTTTTCAGAGCCACCTTATATCTAAGCACTCAAACTTCTGATTTATCTCCATTTCCACACTCTTGTAAATAGGTGTGCGCGACCGGGTGCGCGCACCCCGCATCTTTTTTTTTAAAAAAAAATATATATTTTTGCGTTTAAGGGCCTTACTGCACACCCTGAGAAAACCTACGCAGCAAGACAATCTTTACCTTCTCCCCTTTCCATGTTCCAACGCTTTGAAATGAACAATATATTTACTCGCAGTGACAAAATGGTGGTCAATACTTCCTGATTTCCTTCGAATCGAACGTTATTAGACGTCACGCAGCAAAAAAAAATTCCGCTCACACGCAGCCGCTTGGGTGCGCGCACCCGTGCGCGCGTATCGATATATAATTGACTTTAACTTTAATTTTCTCAGCAACTACTGAACGGATTTACACCATTCCAAAAAAAGCGTAATCTTCGAACCGGACTCTACAGTTTTGCCAAATTTCTTATAAATCCATTCAGCTGTTCAACCTGTAGCCGAGTCTAAACGTCCTATGGAAAATAACATGGAGAAAACACGTTTTGGGACCCCCCTTTTATCTCAGCCCCCACTTGACCAATCCCCCCCAAACTTTCAGGGAAGGAGAGCAGCGGACCGAGCCATCTTCTTTGAGATTCATCCACCAGGGTCAAAGTTATTCCAAATAGAATGTTGAGGATTTCCTATGGAAACTATGTCCTAACTATAACTACCTACTGGCGACCGCCAGTAGGTTATATATTTATATATATATATATATATATATATATATATATATATATATATATATATATATATATATATATATATATTGGAAAGGGGCGACCATTCGGTCCCCCCGAACGTATGGTGGAGTACCACGATCCCCCCGGGAAGCCATCTTGGGCGGGAGGCGAGTCTCGGCTGGTATGCCCGAAGCGGCGTAGCCGGGGCGCGCCTTTTTCCCGCCCTGGAGTGGGTTGTCCTAGACACTGACGCAGACGGCCACGCCCTCGGAGGCAGGCGGGGGCGGGTTTACGCCCGCCCTGAAGACGGATAAAAGGAGCAACAAGCCAAGGAAGCATCCTCTTGTTCCTGTGCTCTGAAGCTGCACCTCCCCGCTGCACGTGAGCTCGAGACGGAACGAAGAGCCAATTTTGAGCGTTGTAATCTTTCTTTTGTCTTACAGATATCCCGTCTGAGAATGCCCAAGAAAGTCGGAAAGCGGGTCGGTACCGATCAGATGCTCCGCATGCTCATGAAGGAGGTAGCCGATTTGAAGAAGCAGATGGCGGCTAAGAACGGGGAGGGAGGACCGAAATGGCCTTTGCCGGGAGTAGCCCCCGGTGGGAGAGGCAAGAGGTCCAGAAGGGGGGCGCTTGGGGGGGAAGCCCCGGTTCCCGATACCCCACTTGAGGAGCCAACCCCGGTGCCGAAGGAGGGGAACCCGATCCCCGTGGTGGTCACCCCCGTGACCGGGGAAGATATGCCTCCCGAGTTAGCGGCACAATTGGCAGCGTGGTTGGGAAAAGATAGCGAGGGCACCACGGCTGACGACGCCCGGGCAGTAATGAGACAACTGCGGGAATCTAGGGAGGCCGCGAAGGCACCATCTTCTGTTACCCCGGAGGTTCCGGCGGCTGAAAATGCAACAGGCCCAGGTTCGGCGGCAAATGCAGCTTCTGGTTCAGGTAAGCGGCCATTGCCGATCGCGAGGGAGGGGTCTGTACCTTCACGAAGGGAGAAGGTGGCTCAGCATGTTCCATTGGAAATTAAGGAAAAGATTTGGGCGAATAAGTATGTTAACATTTTTTCTTTGCTTACCGACCATTACGAGATGGAGCATGTTAAGAGCCAAAAGGAGCTCATGCACCCGAGTGTTTGGCGTGCAAAAATGACCGCCTTTAAGGTTGACGAAAACATTGGTACTTGGGGCAGAGCATGGGGCATTTTTACCTCCATCATGGGCGAGCGTAGGCCCGAGTTGCTGACCGAGTTGCCTATTTATCAATCACGTATCATGGAGTATTCCGTAGCGTATGGGGGCAACCAGTGGTTCTGCTATGACAATATTTTTAGAAAAGCTAAGGAACACGACCCAGTTCTGACTTGGGATTGTTACGACTCCGTGTCATGGCAAAAAATGGAGAGTACAGGAATGTTAAAAGTGCCATTGTCAGGGAGTAACGGGGGTGAATCTTCCTGCCAATACTCGGGGACACCCTTTCGGGTGGGGGCAGGTAACGAGTACCACTCGAAGCCGAGTGGCAATGCAGGTAAAAGGGGGATTTGTTGGAATTTTAACAGAGGGAAATGTACAAGGCCCCAGGGGTCATGCAAGTTCAGACATGAATGTGGGGGGTGTGGGCAGCCATCCCATCCTGAGTCCATGTGCAGAGCCAAAACGGGTGATAACGGTGGTAGGGGAAGCGCCAAACAGGTCTGAAATAGTCTGAGGGGCGCCTTTACCTACTCCGATTGATACCATGGCAATGATTCCTTGGCTCAACGAATACCCGGATCATGCTTCCGCTGGGGTGTTGCGAGACGGGTTTTCATATGGTTTTCGCATCCCAGTGGGGGATTTTCAGGGTGTAGCAAATTGTAAAAATCAACTGTCGGTCTTGCAGCATACGGCGGTGGTACAGGTAAAGATTGGGAAGGAGGTGACTCGAGGTCGTGTCGCCGGTCCATTTGATTTGCCACCGGTTGCTAACTTTGTTTGTTCCCCTCTAGGGGTGGTCCCCAAGAAGGACCCGGGTGAGTTTCGGTTGATACATAACTTGTCAGCCCCACGTGGTCTTTCCGTTAATGAAGCGATAGACCCGGAAGTGTGTTCGGTGCGGTACGCATCTTTCGATGAGGCCGTTGCCATGTTGAATCGCCTGGGGCCCGGGGCGCTGATGGCAAAATCAGACATCGAGTCAGCGTTCCGGTTGCTCCCGGTAGACCCAGACGATCAGCGTCTCCTTGGTTTTATGTTTCAGGGTCGCTATTACATGGATAGATGTATGCCAATGGGGTGCTCGATATCCTGTGCCTATTTTGAAAAGTTCAGTTGTTTTCTGCAATGGGTGTTCACAAGGAAGTCGGGTTTTCAGCATGTTATGCACTATCTCGATGACTTTCTGTTTTTGGGGGCAGCCGGGGATCCTGAGTGTGGACAGGCTTTACATGAATTCTGTGCCTTGATGAATCAATTCGGTGTGCCATTGGCGCCAGGTAAGACTGTGGGTCCCTCGACTTCGCTCGAGTTTCTGGGGATCGAGCTCGACTCGGAAGAAGGTTGTTTTAGATTACCCAAGGAAAAAGTGTTAAAATTTAGGTTATCCCTTGAAACATGTATTCGTGCAACGAAAGTAAAACTCCATCAATTGCAACAGGTGGTGGGGCAGTTGAATTTTGCCCTGAAAGTGATGCCAATGGCGCGCCCCGTTTCCCGCTCGATTGCACAAGCCATGGTCGGCCTGAAGGAAGGTCATCACCGCACGAGGCTCTCGGCAGAGGTTCGTCAGGACATGCGCATTTGGTTGCCATTTCTGGCGGATTTCAATGGTCGAATCGTCTGGAACAAACCGGCGGTGTCCTCCGAGGAGCTGGGGCTTTGGACAGACTCGGCGGGGAGTATAGGTTTTGGTGCCATATTTGGTACACAATGGTCGGCTCAAAAATGGCCATCATGGTGGCACGAGTGCGGGCTGACGAGTAACATTGCTTTTCTCGAACTTTTCCCTATTTTGGTGGCCCTGAAAACTTGGCCTGAGGGGTTCCGGGATCACTCTGTGGTGTTCTGGTCTGATAACATGACCGTGGTTGAGTGTATCAATAGTCAGGCAGCACGATGCAAATGGATTCTAAGGCTGCTCAAAGAAATTGTTTTATTGTGTATGCAATTGAATGTGCTATTTCGGGCAAAGCATGTGCCGGGGGTACTGAACCAAGCGGCTGATGCGCTTTCTCGTTTCCGTATGCAGGCCTTCTGGGGTTTTCTGCCCACAGCGGACCCGGTGGCGGCACCCTTTCCCGAAGCTCTCTGGTCTCTCAGTAGCTACGGCCCAGAGGCATCGGGCCGCCATTTCCTTTATGGCAAGGGCTCATGGGATCCAGGACCCGACAGCGTCTTTCGTTGTGCAGAAAGCGCTACGTGGGTGGCAACGCCTTGAGGGTCGCAGAGTAGATGGGAGGCACCCGATAGGTCTGGATAGGCTGACCCTGTTATTGTCCGTACTCCCGGTAACGTGTTCATCCCAGTACGAAGCAGTGTTATTCCGAGCTGCATTTGCGCTAGCATTCCATGGGGCTATGCGCGTAAGCGAATTAGTGGCGAAGAACAAGCAGGATACGATGGGGGGACTGTGCCGGGAGCACATCCAGGTCAGGGAGGAGACGATGACGGTCTCGTTTGTTAGGTCCAAAACCGATCAGGGTGCAATTGGGGACTGCGTAATCATTCAGAGGATCCCCGGGTCTTCCATGTGCCCCGTGGTGTGCGTAGAGGAATATTTAGCACAGAGGGCGGCAGCATGGGGGGGGACCTTGTTGAGACACGCTGACGCCACCCCACTGACGAGGTTTCAGTTCCAGCGGGTGCTTGCGATGTCGATTTTGGCCGCGGGCTTGAACCCCGGCGAGTTTGGGACCCATTTCTTCCGGATAGGGGCTGCTACTGAGGCTACAGCCAGGGGTCTGAGTGTAGAAGAAGTAAAACGTGTGGGGCGTTGGTCCTCGAACTGTTATAAAAGGTATGTGCGGTTGCACATGTTGTGAAGCTGTAATGATGTACTCACGCTTCGTGTTTTTGTTTGGTTTTCAGTTGCGCAAGCTTACGAGGCGGGGCGGACTGGGCAGTCGACCCGACACCTGGAGACCAGCGGTCAGACATCACCGGCTGTGAAAAAGGAGGTGTGGGTCGTGGGCCACTCATACGTGAGGCGTGCCGCGGACGTATTCAAAGCAGGTGACATGATTCACGTGGCTGGGGAATACGGGTACAGGGTGTCCTTCTACGGAAAGGGCGGGCTCTGTATTGACCAGTTTCAATCCTTTTTTGAGGGTTTGTTAGGGCGGACAAGGTCACCGCCGTCTATAATCATAGTCCATCTTGGGGGCAACGATTTGGTGGCCACTGGTAGACGACTTCTTCTTGAGGCAATGCTTTCCACAGTAAGTTGGTTGGCAAGAAGAGTTCCAGGGTGCACAATTGCATGGTCCCATATGATCCCACGGAAAGTGTGGCGGGGGGCTATTTCGGTTTCTGCTCTCAATCATTCAGTAAAGAAAATAAATAACAAAGTGAGTAGATTGTTTCGTTCATGTACACTGCATTCCGTTTTGCATGGTTGTATCAAAGGGGACAGTATGTATTTGGGGGATGGGGTTCATTTGTCCCGGGTGGGGAATGAGTTACTCATAGGAGACCTCATAGCTTGGCTAAAGAGTTTAAAACATGACCTTTAGGCAGGAGTGGTTGTGGGGGGTCCGGATAGCCGGTCAACTATCCGGCCTGTGGCGGTAAGGTCATGATCGGTGAGCAGTAATTGGAAGATCCCTATGGGGGGGCGTCACCCATTACGGATGGGAGCGCTCGGGGGAGGTGGCCATTGGCCCCTCAACGGGGAGGCGGTCCCTTCTAAGGATGGGCCGCCGGAAGGAAAGGAAAGGTGGTCAAGGCCCCTTCCTGGATAGTAGGGGCTACGGGCCCTCCTGGGGAATTTCCCGGGGCCAGGACATCTGCGACGGCAGATGGGTAAGTTGTGTGGGGTTCGGGAGGGGGTTTACGCTACCTTTTAGACACCTCACACGAGTCCTCGGACGACCGTTAAATGGCGTCGAGTTCATTGGGGCCCCCGTCAAGTCAAAGGGAAATTGGTAGATGCACTTGAGGTACGCCTCTGTGCAGTCGCTCCCCTCACAAGTGAGGGGGGTATTCCTGGTTTAGGGATCTGACACCGGTTACGACCTTGCCGTTGGCCCTTAACGTTAGGATGTACAATTTCAAGTCAAATGTTTTGTAGGATGTTAGTTCGGCTAGGAGAACCTTTGTATTAGAGATCTGTTAAGGTTAGCCAAACATCGTAATGTGGAAATGAAATTGTACATAATATGAAACTGTTATTTTAATGTTTTGATTTTGTTTCATATTTTAATAAATACGGCCAGGAGGGTCACTCCCTCCCGCCTTCCAAAAGTTCAGAACCGTTTCCGGTTTCCCATCCTTGGGGATTGTGTTGAGAGGGGGTGGCGGGTATCTCAGCCATATGGAAAGGGGCGACCATTCGGTCCCCCCGAACGTATGGTGGAGTACCACGATCCCCCCGGGAAGCCATCTTGGGCGGGAGGCGAGTCTCGGCTGGTATGCCCGAAGCGGCGTAGCCAGGGCGCGCCTTTTTCCCGCCCTGGAGTGGGTTGTCCTAGACACTGACGCGGACGGCCACGCCCTCGGAGGCAGGCGGGGGCGGGTTTACGCCCACCCTGAAGACGGATAAAAGGAGCAACAAGCCAAGGAAGCATCCTCTTGTTCCTGTGCTCTGAAGCTGCACCTCCCCGCTGCACGTGAGCTCGAGACGGAACGAAGAGCCAATTTTGACCCACCCACCAGCCCCTGAGGACAGCTAGTTGTTTTGAATAAAGTTTTAATGTGGTAACTCTATTTCTTGCAGGTTGTGATGAGTGTCGTGATAATTTGTATATGCAATAAAGAATGGTCATTTTTAGTATGTTTTTCAAATAAAGTAATTCTGCACGAGTGTTGATCAGTAATCATGCTTGTAATAAGTTATGATTGTGTTGTAATTTAGTAATTTAGGTAGAATTTGTCGTATTTATTTTGGTCGGGTGGTAAGGTCATGATCGGTGAGCAGTAATTGGAAGATCCCTATGGGGGGGCGTCACCCATTACGGATGGGAGCGCTCGGGGGAGGTAGCCACTAGCCCCTCAACGGGGAGGCTGTCCCTTCTAAGGATGGGCCGCCGGAAGGAAAGGAAAGGTGGTCAAGGCCCCTTCCTGGATAGGAGGGGCTACGGGCCCTCCTGGGGAATTTCCCGGGGCTGGACATCTGCGACGGCAGATGGGTAAGTTGTGTGGGGTTCGGGAGGGGGTTTACGCTACCTTTTAGACACCTCACACGAGTCCTCGGACGACCGTTAAATGGCGTCGAGTTCATTGGGGCCCCCGTCAAGTCAAAGGGAAATTGGTAGATGCACTTGAGGTACGCCTCTGTGCGGTCGCTCCCCTCACAAGTGAGGGGGGTATTCCTGGTTTAGGGATCTGACACCGGTTACGACCTTGTCGTTGGCCCTTAACGTTAGGATGTACAATTTCAAGTCAAATGTTTTGTAGGATGTTAGTTCGGCTAGGAGAACCTTTGTATTAGAGATCTGTTAAGGTTAGCCATAATATGTATATGTATGTATATATATATTCACTGAAAAAAACATAGGTTTTACACACGTTATAGTTTGGAAGTAGCATTTGAAAAACCTATGAAATTCACTGAAAAAACCATAGGTTTGACACCAGTTATAGTTAGCTGGAAATTTTACTGACATAAAACCAATGAAATTCCACGTTATAGTTAGTTGGACTCACTATAACTTGCGCGTGTAATGCACTGCTGATGACATTACATATTACATCACTCATGACATGGTCAGTGACATCACTTATGACACCATCCAGTGAATGTGTGTCTTTCTAAAAAATAAATATGTTTTATATATGTATATGTAAAGGTCGAGGGAAGAATAAATGTTTAAATTATTGTCTTAATGAATGTTTTTTTCAAAAAGAAATGATTGGATAACTGGCTTATTAAGTGTACCTTAGTGAATACATATATTAGCGAGTAATGTTTAAATATTTAAATATATGTATCAGTGTTTCACTTTGTGAATAACTGGCTGCATGGGTTGATGAGTACCTACATGTGTAGGTATTTGGGTTCTTAGATGTTTTTTTAGTATCAGTATGAGTGTTTCTATGGTTTCATGGGGGTATTACTAATCACATAGATGCATGAATGACTAACTCTCTCTTTGTATGTGTTTAGAAGACACCATATGTGCAGGACTGTATGGGTGGTTGAGTGTGTATAGTTTTATATGCAAATAAATGGATGTTCAATAGTTTATTTGCATGTGTGAGTATGTGTGTGAGTAACTTTTGGATGATTGTCGGTGTGTAACAGAATGTATAGGTGTATCACTACATATGATGAGTGAGTATATGTATGAGTGACTATATAGAACTGTTGGTGAATGAGAGAATGTGTATATAGATGGTGGAATTACTGAATTGGTTGTTGTAACTGGTATGGGTATGTCCATTTTTTTGAAAATGTTAATTTCTATTTTCCAATATGTGTTTTAAGGGTTACATTACACTTAAAGGAGGTCTGTCATCAGTGATGTCATAAGTGATGTCACTGACCATCTCATGAGTGATGTAATATGTAATGTCATCAGCAGTGCATTACACGCGCAAGTTATAGTGAGTCCAACTAACTATAACGTGGAATTTCATTGGTTTTATGTCAGTAAAATTTCCAGCTAACTATAACTGGTGTCAAACCTATGGTTTTTTCAGTGAATTTCATAGGTTTTTGAAATGCTACTTCCTAACTATAACGTGTGTAAAACCTATGGTTTTTTCAGTGAATTTCATAGTTTTTTTGAATGCTAGTTCCTAAGTATGTAACCACGTTCGTAACTACATAGTGTCACCGCCTACACGTCCTGAGAAGCGCATGTAAAGTCACGTGACTTGAAAAAAAAACTTCCAATTGGTTATTAGTAGTTTCTGTTCTGGAATATACACGAAGCACTCCACCCACTTTCCTCACAATCATTTCTACTCTCAAGAGACAACAACGTCGAGCATCTTCCGGAAGTCTTTGCTGAAATGGCTTCCCTACCAGATTCATCTTCCGAATCTGAAGGAAATGAGCGACCACCGTTAAGAAGAAAAAAGGAATCTTTCATTTGGCAATTTTTCACTTATCCTGAAGATCAAAAGAAAGTGAATGCGCCAAAAGTAACCTGCATGATATGCAATTCGGAGCTCTCAAGAGGAAATCCAAATAAAAAATATTCCTTTTCTGCACACACCATGCAGCGGCATGTTAAACAAAGGCATCCTGAGCATTATGCAAAAGCATCGACAAGAGCCCTGGCCACGCTATTACCATCAGAGGTGGCCAGCACATCTTCTGGTGTACGACCTGTATCTCCATCAAATGCTGAAATGGACTTGAGACCATATCTTGCGAAGGTGCATATGAAATGCAACAAGTGTGGAGAAATTCTTTTATATGGAGAGCAGAGCCTCGTTCTTATTAAACTCAAAATTGACAGTCACAAATGCCCCAAGAAAAGATAAATTTCTTCACTTCATTTTCAAACTATTACATACTGAAAAATGTAGTAGCAACTTTAAGAAATCGAAAGCATTATAACACTTCTTTCCCCCCCCAAAAAACTAACTCTTTCTACCAAATTGTGCTCCAAGTGCATGTTATGAGATATTTTTTCGCCGCTTTATTTCAGTGCGAGACCGGGTGCGCGCACCCTCCTATCGCGTACAGGACCTGACACTTGCATATGAAGTCATGTGACTTCAAAACAACACTTCCAATTGGTTCTTGGTAGTTTCTATTCTGGATTTTACACGCAGCACTCCACCCACTTCCATCGCTTTCTTTTCTACTCTCAAGAGACAACAACGTCGAACATCTTCCCGAAGACTTCGGTACAATGGCTACCGTTCCGCATTCATCTTCCGAATCTGATGAAAATGAGCGACCACCTTTCACAAGAAAAACGGAGGCCACGCTATTACCATCAGAAGTAATCAACACATCTTCCGGTGGACGACCTGTATCTCCATCGAGTGCTGAGATGGACTTGAGACCATATCTGACGAACGTGCACATGAAATGCAACAACTGTGGAGAACTTCTTGTATACGGAGAGCAAAGCTTTACTCTAATTAAACAAATAATTGAGAGTCATAAATGCTCCAAGAAAAGTTACATTTCTTCACTTTATTTGGATAGTATGACATACTGAAAAATGTCGTCACAACTTTAAGAAATAAAAAGCATCATAACACTTGTTTCCAAAAAAAAAAAAAAAAAAAAAAAAGTTCTTTTCAGAACTAACTCTTTGTACCAAAACAAGCTTGAAGAGCATATTAGCTGATATTTTCTCGCCGCTTTCTTATAGTGCGCGACCGGGTGCGCGCACCCACCTATCGCGTCGAGACACGCATGTGCAGTCATGTGACTTTAAAACAACACTTCCAATTGGTTCTTACTAGTTTCTATTCTGCAATTTACACGGAACACTCCACCCACTTCCCTAGAAAACCAGTTTATCGTAAATCTTTTAAAGCCTCCTCTTATGAAATATTCGACATCAATCACATAGCAGAGTACTAAATAGCACTATATACACTCCGTCCCTTAATTATAAGAGAATTATTGCTATGTAAAATCAACTTTTGTTTTCCAAGATAATGTAAAATGCTGAGCCTATTACATAATTTTATTACACATATATGTTACTAGTCTACTTCGAGTACTAACACCGTAGAAAATACCACCATTAGCGGTGATATTTTTTACACCGAGAACGGACGATTTCTATCGCTTACAGCCCTTACAATTATAAAGTTTTATTTCCTAAGTCTCTGATCTCCAACTGTGCAACGTAGATCCCCTGTGTGTCGCAATAAGGTCCATAAACAAAAACTACAGAGCCAGCATTATAAACATACACAAAACAACAAAACGACAAGAGCCACCATGCTAATATATATCCTTAATATAATAAACCGCTGAGAATAAATACATATTTCCGTGGCAGCCCATAACACAAATGTGGCGTCCTCTGACTCTGCTCCATTACCAAACACCGTAACTCCCCGCCCCCCTCACTTTTCACTAAACTCCGCACTCCACCCCAGCCAAACCCCCTATTACAAACCCCCAACCTACCCTCCCTGCCCAAACCCACCATGAACCTCAAACCGCCCCTAGAAAACTTATAAGACACAGGATTACTAAAACTCAAAGAATACGCAACAGGCACATAATGTAAATAGTACATAAAGACACATATTTTTTCCAAAATACTATTTAAAAACATGTTCTATTTTTAATAAATCTATCATGCATCTGACCCTCTACAACTGCTTTCAAAACGTGAACTATAAACCTCTACTTTTCATTTTCAAACCATACACTTTCTTCTGACCCTCTAGAACTGCTTTCAAAACATGAACTATAAACCTCTACTTTTCATTTTCAAACCATACACTTTCAATTACATTATTTTTTTTCCACAATTCATGTAATGTTACAAACCTTTTCTAAAATACACCAGTCCGTATCATTTATAAGGATTTATTTTCAGTCTTCATCAGTGACACTTTCTTCACATACAATAGAAATCACTATAACTTTTTAAACGACAATGCTAACGCGGTAAAAATAACCCTTCATTTACTTTCCTTTAAGAATGCACACTATGTACCCCACGCATGCGTTTCTTAATCTTTGTATTTGGCAGCGAATACTGACCTTGAATCGGAAGACATGAACAAGAGCGCCATTGTCACATTTAAAACTGAACGTTGCATCTGCTCACACACATATCTTTCACTATGCTAACATTCACAGAAAACAGCATTGATGTAAAAAAAAATTGACCTTGCTTTACAACTCCCTCAAATCACTCCCTTATTTTTTAATGCATCCTCCAGTTCAAAAAAAGCTAGTTTTTTAATAACCACTAAGCAATATATAAGTGACTAGACTCCTAGAAAATGTATCAAGTCATTCTGCTCCTCTCCACTGCATAGCCGGCGACCTAATTCTGTGGAGTTGCTATACAACCGTCAGTGCTGCGCCGTTTCCTGTACCATCTTGGGAAATTCAAAATGGATGTCCCTCCTGCCTTCGCAAACGAGCCGGGCCACTTAGAACTATTTCGCCAGAGGATGCTTGACTACTACGGCATCTTACCACTCTCGACTTTGAATACTTCATATTGATTATCATTTCGATATTCGCATTTCACCTGTGTGCAGCCTGTATTTCATTGCCTGAGCTGTGATTTCACGTGGGCCCTGGATTTATGTCTCTGCAATTTGGTACCTCCTGAACCGAATTACAATCACCTCATGAATCCGTTACTTGATCATGAACAGCTTTGTTACAACGGAGGGTTTATGGCCTTTGCAGCGATACAAGGAGTTCTGGGTCATTGGAATATATTCGCAGCGGCGCAAGATTTCCTAACAGAGAGCTACATCGAAAACCCACCGAGCTGCCCTATGATGGTAAAAGACACTCCAATAATGACAGATCATGAATGCTCCTTTCATCTTCTCAATTGGATGGCTGACATGTTTTCAGATGATAACAATGATTTCATGTTAGAGGCACTTGCTGCATACTTTGCCTACACAATGGACGCTTAACTCTTTCCTAACAGCGAGCTACATCGAAAACCCACCGACCTGCCCTCTGATGGTAAAAGAGGCTCCGATTATACCAGATCATCAGTACTGCTTTACTCTTTTCCATTGGATAGCTGACATACTTTCAAATGATAAAACTGATTTCCTGTTACAAGCAGAAGCTACCTATTTTGCCTAAACAATGCTTCAATAACTCTCAAACAAGCCATTGACGTCCTCATTTCCTTTTGGTTTTCTATATTCTTCACGTTGTTTTCCATATTTTCTTTTGAAGAACAGACCTATTTGCTTTACTAACAGTGGACATTATGATTTCGTGTTGTTTGACAGCTGATTCATAAAGTAATGATGTATAACCACTTGCATTTTCATATATTGTTCCTAAACTGAAAGGCCAGAAACCTTCTTCCATTTATTAAAATATAGTATACTTCCTTATAAGAGTGTACAATGTTTTTTTCCAACTATATTCATTTTTCTTCAACTATAGCGTTTGTATTCCATGTACTACTGACAATACCAATCACTGTGTTTTTTGCAATTTCTGTACTCATATTACATAATGATTTGCCTTTAAAACAGTATATTTCTAAATAAACTTTTCAAATATTCACGGTTTCTCTTTTAATCCATAATCTCAACTGAAATGATTTCATATTGAAAACCTATTCATGGGTTCCACATAACCTTAACTGTAGTCACTGAGGACCTTATTTATGAAGATCTTCCGCCGCCAGTGCCTCATTTTTTAAAATGGGAAAAAGTAACGCACCGGTGGCGCAAGGCCTTCATAAATAAAGTCCTGAATGTTTTCTTTTCTCGACCTCACTTACTGATACTAGAACCTGCAAGCCAATTACGGCCCGTGAACTCTTTCTTAGTAGGTCGTGCACCGTAAAGACAGTTATACCACTGTTAACATTTTTTTTTTTACTGTTACTGAGCACCGACACAGTTCCGCTTCACTCAGAGTTAATCACTGCTCCCACGCTTCTACAGGCCAGACGCTATGTCGTATTTCTCTCCTTATCACCCTTTCATCTCCACAATAACAAACAGTTGTCCGCCAGCCACCAGAGAACAGACTCAGATGCAGAGGCACCAAAGAGTGAACCCATCACCAACTGCCATCTCCGGCTGTTTCCATGGTTACACCTCATTCTGCACCTTGCTGAAGGCACAGGTCAAAAGTTCATCTCTCAACGTTCTACAGCTAACTAAGAAGACTATTTTCCCTCCAGAAACACCTGCCAATCCACAACTCTGTTACATGTCTTGTTTATTCACACCCAATAGTACTTTTCGTTTAACATAAACATTGACCTGTTCACTCTCCACTTGTTACAATCAACCAGTCATTCTTATTTTTTTAACCACACCCAGCCTCTTCCTTTTTCTTTATTTAAAATTTCAACTTCTAACTACCATTCCACTTCCAGAACCGATCGGAGATGACTACAAATCCCTTGAAAATGAAGGTCTGGCTAATAGGACACAGTTATATTCACTGGAGTGAAAAATATGCAGTAAGCAGACGAATTTGCAACCTCAGCTTACCAAATGTACACATAACTTGGATTTCCAAAAGAGGATTGAAATGTCACCAATTAATTCCATTGGTGAAAACTTTTATGCATCTCCCAGAACCAGACCTTATAATTGTGCACTGTGGTGGGAACGATATAGGCACAATCACTGGGGTAGGTCTGGAAATGCTACTAAAAGACACCTTTCGACAATTGATGACACTTTTTCCTCGATCTGCCTTGGTATATTCTAATATATGCCAAAGACAGAAATGGAATTGGTCCAATCACCATTGTGCACAATTTGAGAAAGCAAGGAGACATGTAAATAAATCTGTTTCTGCGTTCCTCAGAGATTATAGCATGGGTTCTATTTACCACAACAACTTGCGATACCACATGCAAGACGTCTATAGGAGAGACGGTGTTCATTTCACGAATGAGGGAAACAGAATCTTCCTCTGCAACATCAGGCTCTGCATCGGTACTTACTTATAAATGCAGAAAACACTCAATTAACACAAGGGCTCTTTTCAGAGCCACCTTATATCTAAGCACTCAAACTTCTGATTTACCTCCACTTTCACACTCTTGTAAATAGGTGTGCGCGACCGGGTGCGCGCACCCCGTATTTTTTTTCGGGGGAAAATTATATCTTTTTGCGTTTAAGGGCCTTACTACACACCCTGAGAAAACCTACGCAGGAAGACAATCTCTACCTTCTCCCCTTTCCATGTTTCAACGCTTTGAAATGAACAATATATTTACTCGCAGTGACAAAATGGCGGACAAAACTTCCTGATTTCCTTCGAATCGAACGTTAACAGACGTCACGCAGCCAAAAAAAATCCGCTCACGCGCAGCCGCTTGGGTGCGCGCACGTGTGCGCGCCTATAGATATATAATTGACTTTAACTTTAATTTTCTCAACAACTACTGAACGGATTTACACCATTCCAAAAAAAGCGTAATCTGCGAACAAGACTCTACAGTTTTGCCAAATTTCTTATAAATTCATTCACCCGTTCGAACTGTAGCCGAGTCTAAAGGTCCTATGGAAAATAACATTGAGAAAACACGTTTTGGGACCCCCCTTATATCTCAGCCCCCACTTGACCAATCCCCCCCAAACTTTCAGGGAAGGAGTGCAGCGAACCTAGCCATCTTCTTTGAGAAATTCGCAAAGACTCATCCACCAGGGCCAAAGTTATTCCAAATAGAATGTTGAGGATTTCCTATGGAAAACAATCCTAACTATAACTACCTACTGGCGCCAGTAGGTAATGTATATATATTTATTTATTATTGTATATATG